>NC_142814.1:4712091-4993777 GCF_049724085.1 Artemia sp. Qi Xiang Cuo
GCCAGAATACAATTTCTCTCTTGGTCAAGGAAAACTCTTGCTGCTATCCATAAACATGTGCTATTAATCTGTGATAACACGAGCTTGCGAAGTTTGGTTCCAAAAAGGACCCTTTCTGTAATTATAAACACATGTGGTTTTAGACCGGAAAAAAAAGATTTTAGATAATGGGAAAAAGGACATTTTGAATGAAATAACTAAAACTAATGAAATAAGCTCGTAAACATAGGAGGGGAGGGGGGATGTTATTTACATAATAGAAAAAGAGCGTACTTTACGTTTTCTAGCGACTATACTCATCATATTGTAGGGTTTAACACACACACACACACACACACGCGCGCGCACACTCTCGCACACACACAAACACACACACACACAAACAAACACACACACAAACACACTTTTACAGAGTTGAAAAAATGGCGAAAAGGCTAATTCATTAACCTATAGAAAAAAGGTTTTATTTTCTATGTGAAATAACCATTTTTTTATAAAGTTAAAAAAAAAAATTTTCATTTTTTCAACCCATCCTCAAAACTCAATTCCGCCTGGAATTATTTAAACTAAATAATTGCCGCCCCCCCCCCCCCCCACCCACAAACAGTTCAGAAAGACGTAAAAGAGTGTTTTCTTTGCTAATAAAAAAAAACAAAATGTATTATATTCAGCTATCTCTGAGGGGGCGGGGGATTAATTTTTAAATATCTCTGACATACACTTTTACGATGTTGAAAAATGGTGAAAAGAAAATACTTAAAAAAAAAGTTGGATAGAAATAGGTAGAAATAGGTACAATATACTCATCATATTGTAGGGTTTGCATTGTTGGGGGGGGGGGCTATGCCCCCCTGAGATTTGAATTTACTAGTGGGGTGGTAAAATGATTTTATTTGGAAATAAATTAAGAAATTTAGTATGCTGTACTCACATTATAAATTGATGTATCCATTGCTTCAAAGTTAATAATATCTAATGTATTATCCATAGTATGTTAAATTATAATGAGAATTTAATCGTAAGGTATGAGCATTTTATACAAAATCTCAAGGACGAATAAAAATCAGTCCTTTTATTTATAACCAATCACCAGTCGAGTTATCGTATATGGAGCAAGCTCCGATGTCTCTAATTGGTCCCCTAAAAACGGATGTTGGCTCAAAAAACAGTCTGGTTGAACACACTTGTGTGGGGAATTCCCACTCATACTGCTCACTTTTTGCAATGTGTAGGAACCAGTGGGGAATCCCCACTCGTTTGGAAAGGTACCAAAGGGACATAAGCAAATAGCATGTAGTTTCAAAACGTGTTTAATCACGTGTAAATGTCCCATAGAATAACATAGGAAGGAACATAGCGCTATAGAATAGCATGGGAAGGAACATAAGCCCTTAGAATAGCATAGGAAAGAACATAGTGCTATAGAATAGCATGGGAGGGAAAATAAACCCTTAGAATGGCATAGGAAGGAACATCAGCCCTTATAATAGCATAGGAAGGAACATAGCGCTATAGAATAGCATGGGAGGGAACATAATCCACCCAAATCCATAAGTACATACCCTGAAAAGGTGTCCAGGAACGTAATCTCCCCAAATAGCACAGGAAGGAACATAGTCGGCTAGAATCCATAAGTACATGCTCTGGAAAGACGCCAAGGAACATAAGCTCCTAGAATAGCATAGGAAGGAACAGAGTCGGCTAGAAATGGAACTTACTACTCTACTGATGACTGGATTTTCCAGCAGGAAACGCCTAGACCCGCAAATAGATGACCAGCTATTACCATAATAGCTTTCACTGTTATCCTGTGCATTGAACACAGGATAGCGATAATGAATGGATTTTGGATTTTCCAGCAGGAAACGCCTAGAACCTTAAATAGTTAACCATGAATTACCATACTAGCTTTCACTATTATCCGGTGCATTGAACACAGGATAGCGCTAATGACTGAATTTTGGATTTTCCAGCAGGAAACGCCTAGACCCGCAAATAGCTGACCATCAATTACCATACTGGCTTTCGCTATTATCCTGTGCATTGAACACAGGATAGCGATGATGACTGGATTTTGGATTTTCCAGCAGAAAACGTCTAGACCCGCAGACGGCTCACCATGAATTATCATACTAGCTTTCACTATTATCCTGTGCATTGAACACAGGATAGCGATGATGACTTGATTTTGGATTTTCCTGCAGGAAACGCCTAGACCCGCAAATAGATGACCATCAATTTCCATACTAGCTTTTACCATTATCCTGTGAATTGAACACGTCCAAAATTAAACTGAAGAAATTGATTTGCACTAGCCTACGCCAAATGCAATAAATAGCTTACATAATCAAATGAATGGAAAGTTTAATATTGAGAGAAAAATATACGGTAAAATTCCAGTTTAGCTAATTTTTGCTATCTTGGTAAGGGGTTAGGCTAGGAAAATCAAACTTTCAGTAATTAGTCCAGGGCTAAAAATATATTCTGGGACGGTATTGCCAAGCTTCCATGTTAACCCTCTTCTGATTTCTAAGTCTTAGAAATGTGTTACTTGACAGGTCTTACCTATTGAAATTTGGACAGAACAATATTTTACCTTGATTTTCAGTTCAGTTTCTTTTTTGCTGGTTTTAGTTCTGAAAATATGATTCCTGTTATTTGTGTAGAATTTAAAGCCGTAGCAATGGGTATTTTTTTTAATTTAGGAAATGTATTTGCAGATCTTTATAACCTCATAAATTAGGATTGAGCAAAGTTGTGAAGCTGAAAACAGTTTTGTTTTATCCTACTTCATTTAAGCAGAAGATCTATTTTGCAAGCTTTCACTTTTATAACACAAATATATGTAAAGTTCATCAAAGGTCAGGATCATCTGAAGGGACAAGGAGTGGAGGTAGATACTTCAAAATGCCTTTCCAGGACATACTTTAGACTGTAGACCCATCCCTGAAAGTTTCATTTTCCTAACCTAACCCCTTCCCAAGACAACAAAAAAGTAGCTAAACTAGAATTTTACCAAATATACTAAATATGAAGGTTACCAATTTTACATTTAAGCAAATGTCCAATGAATACAGTCAAATATACTAGATATGACCACACACATTAAAACTTGATAGTTTATTTTGGTTCCCAAAACTTAGTTGTTCCCGAAAAAATCTAAAAAAAAAAAAAAATAAAGAAAAAAAAATCCAGCATTGCATTCAAGGTTAATTTGTCCCTGAGAAAGCACAGATATATTAAGCATGGGTTTTATTGATATTATTGCCTCAATTTTTTATGACCAAGATGAGCAGGAACGTCATTAACAGTTCGTGGTAACGAACTGTAAGTAAGGAGCGACCCGGCTCAATAGTAACCGAAACTCTACAAAACGGAATTTTGATACCAATAGATACACCAAAAGAATCATATTTTAATGGTGATTTCAAATATATAAGATTCATCAAGTTTAGTCCTTTCCATCAAAAGTTACGTGCCTGAGAAAATTTGCCTGATTTTCGAAAAATGGGAGAAACACCCCCTAAAAATTATAGAACCTTAATGAAAATCACACTATCAGATTCGGCGTATCAGAGAACCTGTAGAGGTTTCAAGCTCACATCTGCAAAAATGTGGAATTTTGTATTTTTTGCCAATAGAAAGATCACGGATGCGTGTTCATATTTTTTTCCCAGGGGTGATCGTATCGACCCAGTGGTTCTAGAATATCGTGGGAGGGCTCATTTGAACAGAAATTAAAAGTTCAAGTGCCCTTTTTAAGTGACCAAAAAAATGGAGGACAACTAGGCCCCCTCCTACGCTCATTTTTTCCCAAAGTCACCCGACAAAAATTTTGAGATAGCCATTTTTTTCAGCATGGTCGAAAATATTATTCTATCTTTTAGGATAACTTAATTCACCAAAGTCCCCGGGGGGAGGCCTGAAAGTTATGAACTTTACCCAATGCTTACATATAGTATTGGTCAGGGCCGTATCCAGGATTTTTGTTCGGGGGGGGGGGGGTTACCCGATTTTTTCCCGTGGACTTCGTCTAACATCCTCGAGCAACATTACTTTAGCTCGAGACCGTTAGTCCGCCCCTTGCGAACGAGGACGCGTCCACTAGGCATACTTTCATATCTATAAGGGGCATTTTTTTTTTTTTTTTTTTTACTAACGCAAAACAAGTATTTACATACAGTTAAATACTACAAGCTATTTTTTTTTATTTTTGGGCAAAAAGAAGCCAAATAGTAGGCTAGATGTAGTCCATACATTTTTTAGTTTGTTTTTTTTTAGCTAAAAATAAGAGGTAGTATCGATAAAACGAATTCCAGGCGATGATTTTTCTTCCCTGCAAAAATGTCAATGACCTTGTCATGACAGACTTCAATGTCCCGTTTGACTGCAAGGAGGGCTGAGCCGCTCAATCGTTCTTCTCCTGTTGCATTTCTCAGCCAGTTTTTGAGCCTTCTGAGCGTTGAGAAATTTCTTTCCGGAGTAGCAGTGCTAACAGGTAGCGTCGCAAGAACAGCCAGAATAAGAAAAACATTAGGAAAAAAGGTAGCGTCGCATGCCTGAAGCGAAGACACAGCACAAGTAGGCCTCTCTGATACCGGAACATTCTCCCACTTGATGCGCCATAGCTCAATTTCCTGCTTTAGACAGTCTGAAAATCGCTCTTCTCTTAGCCAAGTCCGAAATTGAACTGAACTGAATTAACAATCTTGCACTCTCTTATATCATACCTCGAGCGCCCATTATTCCTAATTTACTATGCAAGGTCAGGTGAACATGGGGTTACCTAATTGCGTAAGCTGATCAGAGCGCATATTATTAGCCCTAATTTACTATGCAAGGTCAGGTGAACATGGAGTTACTTAATTGCGTAAGCTGATCAGAGAGCATATTATTAACCCTAATTTACTATGCAAGGTCAGGTGAACATGGGGTTACCTACGGTTACCTAATTGCGTAAGCTGATCAGAACCGTTAACCCACAAAATGCAATAGGATTTAGTGTGGGAGCATATTTTTTTCTGGTAAGGTTTTGTCTTTACAGGTATTTTTTAGACTAATTTTCGACTCGGTCAAAAATTTCGGGGGGGGGGGGGGGGGGTTAAAACCGGGTACCCCCCCCCCTGGATACTGCCGTGGTAATTGGGAAGTATACAGACGTTTTCAGGGAGGGTTTTTTGTTGTTGTGGGGAGGGGGAGGTGAGTCAGGAGGTCATGTGGGATGATCTTTCCATGGAGGAAGTTTTCATGGGGGAAGGGATATTGGTATGAAGGGGGCGCCGGATTTCCCAGCATTATTTAAAAAAACGATCAGAAAATAAATAAAAAAGAAGCTTTTCAATTGAAAGTAAGGAGCAACATCAAAACTTAAAACGAACATAAATTATTCCGTATTTGATTGGGTTCGCCCCCTAGTCAATAGCTCGCTATTTAAGCCAAAGAATTTTTAGTACTTTCATAATAAGAGCTATTTATTGTAATTAATAGCCTTTGGGATTAAGGGATCATTTTTAAAGAATTGGAACAAAATTCGAACTTTAGCGTATAGGGATAGGGAGCGAACCCTCTAAAAATATATGAATATAGAAGTTCGTTACGTAAGTTAATTCGTAAGTTACGTATACTTATTACTAATAAAACGTTCATAAATAAAATTAAACAACTTTCGAGAAAGCCATTTAACAAGAATAAAAGTAAAATTTGTATGCTAATTTTGTTTTAATTATTTATGCACGGTGAGCCAAAATCAAAACCTGTATTAATTGAAAAAAGTTCAAAAATTAAATAAAAAAAAAACAAGCTTATTAACTGAAAGTAAGGAGCGACATTAAAACTTAAAACGAACAGAAATTATTCCGTATATGAAAGGGGCTGTCCCCTCCTTAACTCCTCGCTCTTTTCGCTAAAAGTTTGACTCTTTCTCACAACTCTATTTTTGTTAAACAATAAAAAACTTTAGTGTAAAGTGGGAGGTGTTGAGGAGGGGACAGCCGCTTTCAGATACGGAATAATTTCTGTTCGTTTTAAGTTTTAATGTTGCTCCTTACTTTCAGTTAAAACAACTTGTTTCTTTATTTAATTTCATAATGTTAAACAATAAGGCTGGTCTCGAAATTATATATGAGCATTAGGGCCGTTTTTTCACTTATCAATGTGCTAAGATATTACAACTTTTTTCAGAAAACGCTTAAAAGTGAAATATTTGAACTAAGATCTTGCATCTTTAGTATGCTAACGTCTTTCATCATTCTGCTCTGATCAGTGGTCTGAGAACAATGAGTATATCATCAAAGTTCTCTCATCAGTAGGGCCGTTTCTTTAGCACTAAGATCTTACATCTAAGATCTTTCATCTTTCTGCAAAGATTGTCGTTTTTTAACTCATCTTTGTTCCAAGATCTTATAACTCACTGATGTTAGTAGAAAGTGTGAAGAACGCCACTGTTCTGCCATATAGAACAATGATGAGAGACATTTGATGATATACTCATCATTGTTCTCAGACCGATGATCAGAGCAGAATGATGAAAGACGTTTGCATAAAAACGACAAAAGATGTAAGATCTTAGTTCAAAGATTTCACTTTTAAGCGTTTTCTGACAAAAAATGAAGATCTTAGAACAAAGATGAGTTAAAAAACGATAATCTTTGCAGAAAGATGCAAGATCTTAGATGTGAGATCTTATTGCTAAAAAAGGGCCCTAATTAATTATGAATACAGATAGAACCAGCTAGAATAATTGACGCATAGAATATTAAATAAAACAAATATTTTGAAAGAACGCTTATCGAATAAGAAAAAAACAATAATATGCTGATAGAAAACATGGTTTTTAATAAGACGATAAACAGACAGTATAACTAGAAATGATACAAACTTAAAATGACATTACTTCCAATCTCACTGAACTGAAGATTAAACAGTGTTGGTTAGGCTTGATATGACTTCCCCTTGTAAGATTTAAACGATTATTTTTAAGCAATATTTGCAACATAGGTGGAACGTTTCTTAAACGATGAAGTGTTTCAAGTCGGATGCGGCTGCTTATTAAAAATAAACACTGTTAACCAAGTTCGTGATTTAACGAAGGGGAATTTTCTTAACGCTTCACGAAAAAAATGTGTACAGGACAATTGTAAACGCTTATCAAAATTCTTTATAAAAAAAATCAAAGCATAAATTATCAGTTTTATGAGGAAATACATATCTTGATCCGGGTGAATAATTAGAGGAACCGTACTGCAACTGCTTAAAGGGGTGACCGGTTTCGACGCACAAAAAACATACAATTCAACTTGGATAATAGATGGCTTCGAAAATTAACGGGTTTCAAACAGTTCGTGGTAACGAACTGTAAGTAAGGAGCGACCCGGCTCAATGGTAACCGAAACTCTAGAAAACGGGTTTTTGATACCAATAGATATATCAAAAGAATTAGATTTCAATGCTGATTTCAAATATATAACTTTCATCAAGTTTAGTGCTACCCATCAAAAGATACGCGCCTGAGAAACTTTGGCTTATTTAAAAAAAAAAAGGGGGAAAGACCTCTTTAAAACTGTAGAACCTTAGTGAAAATCACACCATCATATTCAACGTCTTAGAAAACCCTACTGTACTGGTTTCAAGCTCTTATCTACAAAAATGTGGAATTTTATATTTTTTTTCCAGAAGAGAGATCACGGGTGAGTGGTTATTTGTTTGTTTTTTTTTTTTTTGGTTTTTTTTCCCCAGGGGTGATCGTATCGACTCAGTGGTCCAAGAATATCGTGGGAGGGCTCATTGGAACGGAAATTAAAAGTTATATTGCCCTTTTTAAGTGACCAAAAAAATGGAGGGCAACTAGGCCCCCTCCCACGCTTATTTTTTTCCCAAAGTCACCCGATTAAAAATTTTGAGATAGCCATTTTGTTCAGCATGGTCGAAAATATGATAAATATGTCTTTTAGGATGACTTAATCCCCCGAAGTTCCCAGAGGTAGGGCTAAATTTTTTGAAATTTACCAATTTTTAACATATAGTTTTGTTTTTTGGTATTTTTACATATTTTTTCTGTAGTTTTTTTTTCTGTTTGTGGTAGGTAAGGTTGGGTCGGTGGTTATGTTGGAGGATCTGTTCATGAAGGAAGTTTTCATGGGGGAAGGGATATTGCCATGAAGGGGGTGCCGGACTTGTCAGCATTATTTATTGGTTATTGGGAAGTATACAACCATTTTCAGGAAGGATTTTTTCTGGAGGGGGGGGGGGGCTAGAGGAGGGGTTTACTCTGGAGAATATTTCCGTTGAGGATGTTTCTTTGGGGTAAGGGACATTTCTATGAAGGGGGCGCCGGATTTCCAAGCATTATTTAAAAAACGATCAGAAATTAAATAAAACAAAAAAAAAAGTTTTTTCAACTGAAATGTAAGAAGGAATATTAGAACTTAAAACGAACAGAAATTATAACGTATGTGAGGGGGTTCTCCCCCCAAGTCAATACCTCGCTCTTTACGCTACAGTTTTTTTTTAGTGCTTTCAAAAGAGCTATCTATTCTAATTAAACGGCCTTTGTGATTCAGGGGTTTGTGAATCAATTTTTTTTTAACTTTTAACGTAAAGAGCTTGGTATTTACTAAGGGGAGAACCCCCTCATATACGTAATAACATATACGTAATAAAAAAAAACAAGCGATACGGCTCAATAGTGATCGAAACTTTTAAAAAAAGAATTTTGAAGTTAATAAATGTATCAAAATAATGCGTTTATAACACTGATTCTAGATATATAGATTTTATTAAGTTTAGTATTGCTCATCAAAGGCTACGAGCCTGAGAAAATTTACTCGAATTTTTAAAGAGGGAGGAAACATCCCCTAAAAGTGAAAGGATTTTAATGAAAATCACACCGTCAGATTCAGCGTATCAGAAAACCCTATTACATAGGTTTCAAGCTCATATCTGCAAAAATCTGCAACTTTGTATTTTTTGCCAGAAGAAAAATATACGAATATAGAAGTTAGTTACGTAAGTTAATTTGTAAAGACATCCATTTAGCAAAAGAAAAGTAAAATTTTTATGCAAATAAAAGCTGCATTAACTAAAAAACGATCAGAAATTAAATAAAAAAAACAAGTTTTTTAAACTGAAAGTAAGGAGCGACATTAAAACTTAAAACGAACAGAAGTTATTCCGTATATGAAAGGGGCTGTCCCCTCCTCAACGCCTCGCTCTTTACGCTAAAGTTTAACTCTGTCTCACAACTTTATTTTTTAAAACAATAAAAAACTTTAGCGTAAAGAGCGAGGCGTTGAAGAGGGGACAGCCCCTTTCATATACGGAATAAATACATTTCAACAGAAATGTAAGAAGGAATGTTAGAACTTAAAACGAACAGAAATTATAAAGTATTTGAGGGGGTTCTCCCCCAAGTCAATACCTCGCTCTTTACGCTGCAGTTCTTTTTAGTGCTTTCAAAAGAGCTATCTATTCTAATTAAACGGCCTTTGTGATTCAGGGGTTTGGGGCTATCCCCTCCTAAACGCCTCGCTCTTTACGCTAAAGTTTGACTCGGTCTCACCACTTTATTTTTTTTTTAAATAAAAACTTTAGCTTAAAGAGCGAGGCGTTGAGGAGGGGACAGCCCCTTTTGTATACGGAATAATTACATTTCAACTGAAATGTAAGAAGGAATATTAGAACTTAAAACGAACAGAAATTATAACGTATGTGAGGGGGGTTCTCCCCCAAGTCAATACCTCACTCTTTACGCTACAGTTTTTTTAGTGCTTTCAAAAGAGATATCTATTCTAATTAATCGGCGTTGGTGATTCAGTGGTTTTTGAATAAAAATTTTTTTTAACTTTTAACGTAAAGAGCGTTGTATTGACTAAGGGGAGAACCCCCTCATATACGTAATAACGTATACGTAATAAAAAAAACAATAAAAAAACAAGCGATACGGCTCAATAGTAATCGAAACTTTTAAAAACGGAATTTTGATGTCAATAAATGTATCAAAAGAATGTGTTTATAATGCTGATTCTAAATATATAAATTTTATTAAGTTTAGTATTACTCATCAAAGGGTACGAGCTTGAGAAAATTTACTCGATTTTTAAAGAGGGGGGAAACATCCCCTACAAGTGAAAGAATTTTAATGAAAATCACACCGTCAGATTCAGCGTATCAGAAAACCCTGTTACATAGGTTTCAAGCTCATATCTGCAAAAATCTGCGACTTTGTATTTTTTGCCAGAAGAAAAATATACGAATATAGGAGTTAGTTACGTAAGTTAATTTGTAAAGACATCCATTTAGCAAAAGAAAAGTAAAATTTTTATGCAAATAAAAGCTGCATTAACTAAAAAACAATCAGAAATTAAATAAAAAAAACAAGCTTCTTAAACTGAAAGTAAGGAGCGACATTAAAACTTAAAACGAACAGAAATTATTCCGTATATGAAAGGGGCTGTCCCCTCCTCAACGCCTCGCTCTTTACGCTAAAGTTTGACTCTGTCTCCCAGCTTTATTTTTTAAAACAATAAAACACGTTAGTGTAAAGAGCGAGGCGTTGAGGAGGGGACAGCCCCTTTCATATACGGAATAATTTCTGTTCGTTTTAAGTTTTAATGTCGCTCCTTACTTTCAGTTTCAAAAACTTGTTTTTTTTTTATTTAATTAAAAGTAATGACGTACATTTATTCAGGCAGTGTTTTCATGTCTCTCTGTTAAGGGCCGTTACTTCGCTGAATAATTTCCGGGTTACCGATTCTGACTATTTTTCCAGAAAATTAAAAAACATAGAGATCTATTAAAAAACATACATAATCTAGTGGCATGAATCTGTAATATTTTAGCTGGAATCTAACATTTAGCAAACTCTTACAGATGACTAGTTGTCATCAAGAATGTGTGGTTTGACTAGTAAGAAGGGAGTAAGAATTGTTTGAAGTTTTCAAATGAATAGATTGGAGCAAATGTTTCTATGCCAAAGGCCTTGTACCTTGAAGGAGGAAAATAAAAAGAATGAGTCAGAGGTGATTTTAAATAAACGGGTAATTTTAAGAAATGAGGTTCATTTTGATTGAGGAAAATTTTATACACGGGGAGAATTTTTCTGAGGGGGAACGGTCTGAGGAGGGAATTAGCTGACACAATAAATACATAAGTAGCTAAAATAAACTTTCATTAAAAACCTAATTCAAAACTTGATTGTTCATTAGTTTTGCCAAACTTGTCAAAAACTGAAACATTTTCTCAGAAGCAAGGCCGTATTGAGAGGTGGTTTAACTCCTCTGGAATTTTTGTCAGACTCGTAAAAACTCAACCAAAATATATATATAAACAAATTTTGATGTTTTTTTGTCCCCCCCCCCCCCAAAAAAAGGAAACCAAACAGATACTGTCTTGCTTAGAAGTCAAGCAATTAATTTTATTTGCCCCTCGATCAGTGGCGTAATTTTGTCAAAATCCTGGGAGGGTGGGGTGGCAAAGTTGGAGCAAATTTTCCCAAATCAAATGAAAATGACAGTGAAAACTGAAAAAGGATTCATATATTACCATAAAAGCACAAATATACTAAAGGAAACTGTCCGATTCCCTTGATGCTTGAATTTTGCCGGCTTAGCTTAGTGACAAGATTTTTTGCAGAAACTAAATTTCAGATGGTGGGGCAAACTGAGGTCTAGGGGGGAGGGGAAATAGGGGGGAGAGGGACCAGTTGCCGCTCCGGTCCCATAGCAAATTACGCCCCTGCCTTCGAGCCGTTAAGAAATGGCTTACAGAATTTGGTAATTGGCGGTACTTCTAAGCACCACAATTACTTTTTGAGCCTTGACTAAATCCTGTTCTGTGTTTTCTTCTTTCGTGACAGAAGCAATTGTAGTCCTTACGAAATCGCGCATCGTTCTATGCATGAAGGGGTTAGAAAATTCATAAAGATGGGGTTTACTTTTTTCTTTTGGCCCAGACTGACATTCAAAATAGATGAAATTTTTTTTTATTTTGAAGAAACTCCTACCACGGTTTTAGCATTATCTAGACTGGATAATTTCAATGACAAGGACAGCTAAGAAGTATAAATTTATTTCCAGTATATAGTAATAACATAAATATGCATAAATGCATTCGTTTTCGGCATTTGAGACTTTTTTTAGTATACGCAGTAAATAAACATTAATTCCGAATTACATTATCTTTGAAGCAATGTATGCAGTTTTATTTACCCGTCAACTCGTTTAGAAATGGCTCTTGGATTGCCCTATTATGAGATCTTCTTCCGTCCAGAATATAGGGCAATAAAGCTTCCATATATAATTTTGATCTAGCCCCTATGCTACCATTGCTGAAACATAAAACACAAAACTCGAATGCAAGAAGTCCTCAAACTGCAAACAAATACCTTTTTTTCTAATTTGCCTGCCTTTATGGTAGGCCTACCCTATTTCTGTAGCTAAGTTCAGTACTTGTGCACTGTCTGGTACCCACCGCTATAACTGTATCAAGGAAACCAGACACGAAACCCGACAAACGGGTATTTGCAATAGAGAAATGGAATGCAAAGCGTGGTTTCCATTGCGTTTACAATATTTAAACTGTTGTTTTTTGGGGTTTAGGGGGGGGAACGTATCTTGGTTAGGTTACGTATTTAATATATGCTTTGTTCTTCCCCCCCCCCCGCCCCCAACGTGCAAATATATAGCCCAAATTTGTTTCTAAACTATTTTATATTCATCCTATTTTTTGTATTGGCATTAACCAAACTCGACTTCTTTTGTGGGTACTATATTATGCACAAGTACCCAATTCTTAAACCTTGTAATAGCCAATATTTAGATTTTTCCCATATGACACTAAACAAAATTTTAATCTATGAAAAAGTTGGAGAGGGGGCTTGGTCAAGATACAAAAATCACACTTCTTGTGTGATCGCACACAAATAGTGTGCCCTTATCATCAACATTTCTGTTTAAACTTGAGAGCAAATGTATTGCAGATTGGGAGTCAGTTAAAGAGAGAATACTTTCAGACTCTAAACAATAATCTATAAAAGATCTAGGGCAAGGTGGATGGTACACAGTTCAGTAGACAAAATAAAGGATCCAAATGGAATATAAAGATTAAGGTCCAGGGATGGAATACATGAAGCTGCTCCACCTCTCTTACCATGGCCAGATTCATTTAAATAAAGTTGTCTCTGAATAGGGTAATTTTTTGAAATTTGTTTTGAAAAAATAGTTTTCACCACATGAAGATATGGAATCAGGTTTTTATTTATAGGAACAAGATCATATTGACATTATGGTCTGCCTATCTCCTCTGGAGGGTGTACCAGCACATAAGGTTGATTAAGAAAAACTTTACTATAGCTTTTTGTGGAAGCATCCCATTATGAAGCACAACTCATTCTAAAAGCCAGTCTTATAGTTCGACCCCGTGAACTTAAACAAGTCACTTAAAATATATGGTTTCTAAAATAATGAAAACAAATCTGATATGAACTAAGAAAAAGAGCTTACATTTATTAAAAATATAGATAATACTTAGAGCAGAATCTTAAAAAATGGAACTGCAACACAAAAATTGCGCGCGCAAAAAAAAAAGAAAAAATGCACAAGAAAGTGTGATTATGGAAACTGAGAGCACAATTTTGCATTCAACCTACAAAAAATTCAATTTTAATAGATTACCTATCCATTAGAAATCTGATGAAAATCTTCTAACAAAATTAAAAAAAAGTAGCACTATAAAAAAAAAATTATAAAAAAAACGGAGAAAACTAAAAAATTTTGGCATAAAACGATTTTACCTAATTATGATATACGATGAATTACACATGCACATCAGATTTACTAATACAAATTACAACAGTTTTTCATGAAGCATATCTTTATTAAGCTTTTATTCAACTAACACAAATGATGAAAATAGGTTAATTGTTCAACACTCGTGAACCGAAATAAATCGTTTTAAAAAGTTGTTCCATAATATCAAAAGTTCTTACGATCGCAAAAAAGTAGCTTGCACAGGTCGTAAAAGCACAATTAAAAAGAAGTGTACAAACTTGAATAATTTCTCTGTATTACAAAAAAAGACAATGACCCCAAAAAATAAATGCAGAGGAAAGATGCGACTAAGTTAATACTCAGTCTAGCATCCATCCAACAAAATTTAGTTTTAATAAATCAACGATCAAATCGAAATCCGAAGAAATATGGAAATTGTCCTCGAAATGTCATGGAATAAAGGTTAAAACATCATGAGTTCCGTCACAAATTAACTACAGAGACTTATTTTGTAAGCTTCTAATGCTAAGTACAAATTGCAAGGCTTATTCATAGATTTTTGTCTAATATTAACTGGAATCAAATAGTTTGTGGTAACGAACTGTAAGTAAGAAGCAACGCTGCTTAATTTTTACAGAAACCAAAACATCAGAATTTTTTTGTCAATAGTTATATCAAAAGAATCGGCTTATTATGCTGATAGTTAGGGTTACCCATCAAAAGCTACGAGCCTCAGAAAATTTGCCTGATTTCTAAAAAAGGGGGAGAAACACCCCCTAAAAGTCAAGAGATCTTAATGGAAATCATATTATCACGTTCTGTGCATCCGAGAACCCTGTTGTAGTAGTTCCAAGCTCCCTTCTGCAAAAATGTGAAATTTTGTATTTTTTTGCAAGAAGAAAGATCACGGATACGTGTTTATTTGTTGTTATTTTTTGTTTGTTTTCCCAAGGGGCTATTGTATTGAACCAATAGACCTATATTATTTGAAAAGAATTATTCCGATGGAAATTAAAGGTTCTAGTGCCCATTTAAAGTGACCAAAAAGATTGGAGCGCAATTAGCCCTCCCCCTGACATTCATCACCCCTTTTCCCCTAAATCGTTCGATCAAAATTGTGAGATATAATGCCCTAACCATGGAGAGAATATGGCCCCCATAGCCCCTGGGGATGCATCTTTAGGTTATAAAATCTGCCAATTGTTTACGTATAGTATTTTTTATTGCGAAGTTGGCATAAATTTTTCGGGTGAGGGAGGAGTGGTGAATTTTCTGCTTGGGAGATTTTCCATAGGGAAAATTTTACATCAGGAGAAAATTTACTGAGGGGGGTGAAATTTTCTGAGGAAATTTTTTTTTCTGGGGAAATTTGCCAAAATTCCTATGCAAAATTCTTTTTATTGTCTTACTTTCCCTTTGTCGAGTAAATTTTAAGGATGGAGATGTTAAGGGCAATTGTCCGGGGTAAATTTTTCACCCGGATGGAATTGTCTAGAGGATCTCTCTGTAGGAGGGGGGAATTTTTCAGTGGAGGTGGAACCGGATTTCTTGGCACTATTTAAAAAACCAGCAGAAATTAAACTATAAAAAAATTATTTTTTAACTGAAATTAAGCAGCAACAATAAAGCTTAAAAGTAACATAAATTATTACTTATATACAGGGGGTTTCCCTATCTTTAAAATCTCGCTCTTTACGCTAAAGTTAATACCCACTCATGAAATACAAGGTTCATTTAATTATAAATTTTAATTATAAAGTTAATAAAGACTCATGAAACACAATGGTCATTTAATTATAGCAATAGAAACATTTTTATAAAGTACTAAAAAACTTTAGGGTGAAGAACGAGGTATTGAGCAGGGGGCGACCCCCTTCGTGTACGTTGAATTTCTGTCCGTTGTAAGTTTTAACGTTGCTCCTTAATTTCCCTTGAAAAAACTTCAGTTAAAAACGATAGTAAGTGTTCAAATAGGGATAAATCCTTTTATTAGATGCGAGAGTTTCTACTGATGACAGTCACTATAAATGGGACAGAAGTATAGAGTATTTTAGGTTAATTCTTACTGTCTATTAAAATTATTTATCTCTATTTGAACTTTTATTTATCGTCAAGGAAAGTAAGTATGGTATTCGCAATTATCTACTTGGTTTTATTGTTATTTTGTTTTTTATTTTTTAATTTAATTCGTATAGTAGCAATTATTTGTCTGTCGTGAGTGTTAATACTGTTCAAATTCTTTTTATAAAAACGGCTCTCGTATTTCCATATTTCTCGGTAATCTTGCGTCAACTATTTCTGGCAATAGTGCTTCAAGATATTAGCATTATTTTATGCCAGAATTCTTTGTCACGATTGATTTTCTCAATAAACGGATCGCCTTTGCAGAACAAAATAACAAAATAGCCAGAATCTATGTTACAACACTCTAATTGCATTTGTTTTTGGTAGAAATAATTATGCGACCTTTTAAGCTGTAATGTGCAATTATTTTTGTTTTCAAGACAAATATTTTTTTGGGATAGCCTCCATTCTTCTACATTTAAACTTTTGGCACTGAAAGGACATTTCACTTCCAAAACCGCCGTATCACCAGACAAAAAAGTGGCTATTTCATCAGGACTGGCTGCAAAATATCCGTATTTAATATGAACAAAAAGTCCTGTAGGATTCACTTTACAGTCCATCTTTTTCTCAAAAGCCGATATAGCTATTTGTTCGTACATTTGCCCATGTTCCATTGCTTTAGTCTGGTGGTTTTTGGGATAAAGAAGTTGGCGCACTAACTGTGCAACAGTCTTTGTCCGTCTTTTACAAATTATTCCAGCTACTGACGCAGTTATACTATTTTTTCTGTATTCTAGCCATCTGTTGTGAATAAAATTTATTTGAAGTCGTATTGCTTCTTCTATTTCATGAACTACTTCAGCACACTGAACACGGTTCAGAAAACCATTTTTTGCATCTTCAAGAGAATCAAGGTCTAAATCTGGAACACATGCATTCGGGCCGTAGTTTTGGTCGGGTTTCGAAACTTTCTTTGTAAATGGTTCTCCAAACAGACGTCTTTTAGCTTTCCAAGTCAGCTTGTTTTTGGCCCTTCCGGCCCGCTGCTCAGCAAGTCGCTTCACCAAACGACTTAGTGTAGATCATAACCTTGTGCGAAAAATATTCAAACGACTCGAATGTTCCTTAGAATATTTTATGCCCGCAGCGGTATCACGCGTTGTGTATCGGGCTCTTTTTGTCACCCTTATGTTTTTTTCCCCCGATAAGCTTAGCAACTATGCTCATAAAATACTTTGCAAGGTTGCTAGTACTGTTTCTGATGATAAATCGAGCTCTTCTTGTTGAAGTGTCAAAGGCTGAATACACATGACTAGGGAAAATATTGCTTACGACACCTTCTTCGCTGAATTCAACAATTTTTCCTGCCATTTTGCAGCATTCTGGGCACTGTCTATAATCACCGTGAAAGAAATGCAATGGTATCGCTTTCAGCTCATTTACAAGGTCTTTGACCCCTTTCCCTTCTTTGGTTGTGCGTGCAATTGCGTTTCTTGCAAAGTCGCACATTTTCTTAATTTTTAAACCACTAAGAAGCCTCCTGCATTCGGGGTTTCTTTTTGCTTCATGTACACCCTTTTTTTTAGGCACTTACATGCATGGTTGGCACACTCAATTTTTCGATATATCTACCGTACGGTACTTTGGCTGTAAGCTCTGCATGGGTGCTACAGTCACCATCAGCGATAAATCTAACATATTTTAAAGAGTGCATAGTTGGAGCAATTGGAAATGCCTTAACTAGAATATCAGATTCCATAACTGTGTTTGGTTCCAGCCAGTTCATAAAACATCTATGGTCGGGAAGCAAACTGTTTTCATTCCTTCGATGCTTCATACAAATGCAACAGTATTTATTTCTAATCCCAACATGTAGGAGCTTTTTTGAATAAAAACCAATGACGACTCCACAACCAGACAACGCAGAAAACCTATTGCCATAGCTTCTAGTGCACCACCCACCATCAACTATAACACAAGGCTCCACTGAACCATGCATGTCGGTTTTTTCGCCTGCTTTAATAGCCATTCTGCGCTCAATCTTGCCATTGTTCAGTAAATATTGACTAAGTGTTTTTTCCAAGTACTCACCAATGACAGTTTCAAATTTTTTAAAACGTTTTTGTGAAATAGTTTGAACAAAGAGTAGAAAATAACTCCAGAATTTGGCAAGGCTTATGCCAGTGCTTATTCCGCCAACTACTACTTCTTTGTTAACGTTTATTGTCCCTGTGCTGATCTTTCGTCCTTTGGCTACTCTTTCTGTAGTAAAATTGGTTCTTTTTTGCCTTTTTTCATTCTGTTTTTCTTCTGGCTGTAAATCTGATTCCAAACTATGTGATTGGCGAGATGGTTTCAATGTCTTTTTCGGTGCTGGTGGCATTTCTGTGTGTAAAGTAACCTCTTCACTGCACAATTCACATTTGAAAATGAAACGTGAACGTAATCCAGCCCTGAACTCTCTGTCGAACATCATATTTGCGATAAGTTGTATGTCTTGGCACCTGAAACAAGACATTGGCTAAGAATTTGACATTGGGGGGGGGAATTCATGGGATGAGATTAAATTTGTCACAGCAGTAAAAAAGGAAATTAGTGTAGGCGTCCCCTCTCCCAAAAAGACCCCTCCCCCCGTGAGACACCCCCCGAAAATTAGTACCCCCATCCCTTGTTGGTTAGTTTGCAATACATTTCGACTTATAAAAAAACGACTAGAAATTTCCTTGAAACTCTAGAATGGGGTTCTCTATTTATTTTGTAGTTACGGAGGGAAGGATGATCTTAATTCCAAAACATCCCAAGTTTTAATAAACCTTAGCGTAAAGAGTGGTACTTCAAAAGGTTGGTAGTTCCCCACATATTCAGGATAAGTTTGTTCCATCTGTGATTAGAAAAGGTTCAGACTTGGATTAAAGGGAGCAAGGACTGATAAAAAAATAAGCTTCAAGTTATTAGGCAAGTAAAAGGAACAATAGATAAGATTATGGGTAACAGTAGATTGCTAAGTTATACTTCTAGCCGACTATGTTCCTTCCTGTGCTATTTGGGGGGATTACGTTCCATGGCACCTTTCCAGAGCATGTACTTATGGATTTGCTTGCCTTATGTTCCTTGGCGTCTTTCCAGAGCATGCACTTATGGATTTGGGTGGATTATGTTCCTTCCTATACTATTCTAAGGGTTTATGTTCCTTCCTATGCTATTCTAGTAGTTTATGTTCCTTCCTGTGCTATTCTAAGGTTTATGTTCCTTCCTATGCTATTCTAAGGGTTTATGTTCCCTCCCATGCTATTCTAGGGGTTTATGTTCCATAAAGCATGCAAAACCTATAAAGTAATTAAACACGTTTTGAAACTACATGCAATTTGCTTCCCTTTCCTTGGTACCTTTCCAAACGAGCGGGGATTCCCCACTGGTTCCTACACATTGCAAAAAAAAGCAAGCAGTACGAACGGGGATTCCCCACACAAGTTTGTTTCTACTCCACGTTTTCAACCGGACTGTTTTTTAGACAACGCCTATTTTTTTAGGGCCAATCAGAGACAGCGGAGGTTGCTCCATATAGGATAACTTGATTGGTGATTGGTTACAAATAAAAGGAGTGATTTTCATAGAAAAAAAATCTGATTAGTCTGAAGTTGGTTGTGACAGTGTTAGGACTCCAAAAAATGGATAAATTTGAGAAAGAGCGAATCATGGGGAATCTAGTGCTTATTGAAAAACGTTTGATTCTAGATGATGATTTTCTAGAGTTGTCTATTCAAAGGAAGATATTTTCTCAGGGAATGCTTGTCGATATAATGAAAAGTGATTCTCCATCATTAGACCTTTTTCTCATGAGAAAGGTGGAGTTAAAGCATGATTTACTCTCTCTCTCTCTCTCTATCCCACTCAATTTGTTTTTGTTGGTAGCTCAGTTTCATTGTGATAGTGAGAGTGTCAACACATGAAAAATGTTCCATACATGCCCACTATGCATGTTGGCACTGGGCAGCTGGTTATCACGGGAGAATTGCACTATGATTGATGAGTAAGATGAAAAGTGTAGATTATGCAACCCATGTAAATTGCATAGAGGATAGGCTGTAAAAATTAAAGGTTGGAATTCCTGTCTTGAAGAGGTGTCTAACTCTCATCCTAGAGGGCACCTATGCTCCAATTGCCACTATGATAAATGTAATCAGTGGGAGAATACATATCCCGGTATGATTGGAAAGAATCCTAAGCGTGATTTTAGTTTATTGCTAAGAGATTGGTATCGTCGTGGTTTTAGATTGTTCTGGGAGGAGGAACCGGGTCAATGATTCAACTGTTGGAACAACAAAAGAATTTGGTTTCTACGTCATCGTTGTGAAGACAATGACTACTATGATTATAAGTCAACTGATTTTTATTTGGCTGTGACGGAATGTGATTTGACACTTGAGGACGCTGTTCGTGACATTGTTTCAAATAAGCAAATTGAAACATGTGAATTCTATAGAATGAATGTGAATAGTATCATTGACTATACAAAGAGATATGACAAGAGTGAAGTTACACTCTACTGTAAAAAATGTGACCCTCACTGTGCAGTATATCATTATCAGTATACTGTGAATTCAGATAATCTTCTCAAATTAGTTTTTATTGACAAATACCTAGTAGAAGATGAAATCTAAAGAGCAGAAAATTCGTTTTTATCATGCACATAAATTATTTTTGTTAATAAACAATTTCACATACAATTTTAGAACATTTTATTCGTAGGGCACTAAAATCAATATTAAACACGCTTGTAAGTATATTTTCCACTAGAAAGTCGTTCAATTGATGTAAGTCAACGTAAATGTTAAGAAACTGGTTGTAGGTATAGCCATAACATCTGAACATGAAAAAAACTAGAACATGAAAACCAAATGTCTTAGTTGTTAAATCCTGTACTCTTCGTAGATTTTGAATAATACTTTTCCTACTGCTCTCAATAAAGTTGCTGATGTATGGAGTTTAGAACTTGTACGATAAAAAAAGCCAAGAGGATAAAAAAATCAATATTCTTTACTGTTTAAAAGACGCATAGCCAATGCCCTGTCTTCAAAGTCCATGGACTACTATTAACAATGATTAGGGTATTGTTAACAATTGGAATTTTTTCAATGAAGTCCGATGGTATGCAATAGGACATGTACTAGGACATGTATGGATCCATATTAAATACATTGATTATTTGGCTTGTGTTCATGGTGCTAGGTCTAGTAGAACACTTCCGTCGGGTGTGATCTCCCAATAGGTTTCAAATTGACTCAATGATATTAGTGTGATACTCTCAGTCAAAGCATCAGCAAATATGCACTCTAAACGTACATTCCCTGTTCGTACTATGCTCATATCCTGGGTCCCCGACAGGTCCAAAAAAGTTACACCATGATTTTTTGAAAGCATTCAATCGGTTATTCCATTTTCAAATAGTTGAGAGTCATGATCTAGGGATTGCATAGTCAACTCATACAAAGTTCTATAGGATTTTTGTCAAATGATAGAGTGTAGCGGAGAATACCATTCTCTGTATACACAGGACTAGATATACCGAAAAAATTAAAATGATGGGGCGATTTAGTCCAGGATCCAACGGCACTGCCACTCTTCACAAAGGCCAAAGCCAATTTTGATGGGATTTCTCCATTGATAAATGATGAGTCGCTATAGCTACGAGAGCCGGTGGCAATGTGACTTTGATTGGTGATAGTATGGGGGACAAAAAGTTTAATGTTAATGCCATTGGCTCTTAGCTTTTCCACTGCCAATGCAACAGAGCTCATAACCTGTTTTTTCGAACGTGGAGAATTGTCGATGTGATAATGACATTTGCATCGGGTGCTGCAGGAAGTGTTTTTCTCAACATGAAATTCGATGGGGCCAGTTGCAACTTTATGTCAATCTTGACATTGGGGGGTAACCATTGAGATATATTGAACATCTCATGATTTAATTTTCAAACCAGATGATACTCCTGGGTCACTGCAGTATTCAGCTCATCGTCAGTATCAACACCTGATCGATATTCATAGCCCAACGACTGTCCTCTCAACTCCTTGTATGCCTTTGGTGTCATCATCATAAATTGTATGTAGCTTGCATAGTTGGATAAATTATTGCTAGTACTCACCAATATTCCATTAATAATTACATTAAGTTGTTTGAACAGGTTGTGTAGAATACAGTTTTCGTAGGAGAGACCATCAGCAGCAGTTGGAGTTGTATTATCTGACTTTTTCTTCACTGCAACATTTAAATCAATAAATGTTGATGACAAATCAATGAAATAGAAATATTTGAAAGTGTATATTTTCCGAGAGGGGTTGTTTGGAATGAAATTGTTCATAATAACAATACTTGACACTGACTTTAACATTTTCAGCATTGAGTAGATTCAATGAGGAACTGATTGATGGATGTGATTCCTTGTGAGGAAAATAAGTCTTATTAACAAAAGTAATTCTTCTTTGATTTAACAACCTTTTTTTTGTCTTCTTCTTACTAGTCTTCCTCGCTTTTTTCCCCGAAATCCTTGTTGATGTTTTTTACTTCCCGCCTGGGTAGTGACTGATGAGTGAATGAGGCACACGCATCCTTTTCAATCCCTCCCTATTTTGCCGAGATTTTAATTGCTCACCAACGGCTCTTGCTAAAGATCTAATATGTTCCTTAAAACTCTCCTTGAAATTCTTACCCGACCCCCGGTCCTGTAGTGTTGACGCAGCAAAATTTGATGCAGCAGGTACAAGATATTTTTTGGCAAGGGGTAGTGCAGAACAAAATAACCTAGCAAACCAGCTACCAAGACCATAGCCAGACATTGTAGTACGCCCCTTGTAGTAGTCCAATCCATTGCCTATTTGATGTGGACTCAGAGCACCAACATAGCAATCGATATCAGGACAGACAAATGGAATTCTTAAATTGTTCATTATAGGTGCTGCTGCCGCCGACAATGGGTCGAAAATGACATGTAATCACTGCTAAACCTTTTTGTTAGTGCTAGAGGTTTATCCACTTCGCTTCTTAGTATTAACTGATAGAGCTCCAAATACGAAGCGTTTACAAGAAAATTTTAATGATGCTTCATATTATAGTGATGAAAAAGTTTATGGCCTGTTTTTCATTCAAGAACACGTAGGAGGGGGACATTTGAATTACATACTCTCAATGTTTCCACAAAGGATACATAGAGAAATATGCAAGATTCCGAGCCAAAACCAGGTGGATAATCAGCAAAAATAACTTGATCCATCCCGTAAACGGTGCGAGCGTTTTTCTCATTGATGGTAGTCTTTGTAAAGTCAAGATCTTTCCTCATACTACCATTGATAATAGGCATATCGCTGTCAACAGTTGAGGTAATGTAAATTCCATCATGTTCTAATGAATAATTAAAATGGACTGTACCGTTTTTACGATATGTGGTGTTTTTATTGATTGTACGACACAAATCTCTCATATCATCATATTCAATATATTTTAATTTGACATGTGGATATTCGCTAGATTTAAGTGCTTCAACCCATTCATAGTCGACAAAGAGTGACCAATCGAATGGTATAACTTTTATATCATACATACGATCCTTTCTCAGGATGTCATTGGCATTTCTGAAAATAAAGTCGACAAGAGTCACTTCATAATTTCCATCATTAAATTTGATGGTGGGGGAAAGTTTCGTCCAAAAATCACTTGTCTTATTCAAATCGTTGCAAAGAGGATTTGAAACGTTGAGCAAAAATTCTACATAAAATTTTTTTGTCACGGCCAAAATCTTCCGTACCGATACGAGAATCGTTACCCGAACTGCATTCTAGCAACCAATCATTTAATTATCTCTTACATCTTTGAGTACGTGCCTTCAACAAATTATCAGGATGATGAAGTTCACAATTATTCTTTACTTTTTGTAGTTCATATTCATAAAAGCCGCCAAGGATTTCTTCATATTTGGTATCGCGCAAACGATAAGTTATGGGTTTAGTGTCTAGGATTTTTGCCACTTTAAAAATTTCTGTGGACCACAAGTAATTCCTCTTTTCAAAAACATTAGTTGTTCTATTAATTCGAACAGTATCACCAATATTGAATTTTTTTCGTCTTGACAATCGTTTCATTGGATTATTGTTTAAGAAAGGTGGAAATTGTATAACGATCAGAATGACGAACTTCTATTCGGGTTTAATTGGACAATGATCGATGAGGTCGTTGAATATAAATAAACATGATTTTACCTAAATCATGAATACAAACATATGTATTTTTCAATGCACAATATCTTGAAATTGAAAGTTAAATACTTCTTATCAATCGTTCAGCTATTTCAAACTTAATACGACTTTGACTGTGATAGAATACTGTATAATATTTAATTTGAGCCTTGGCAACCATAAGGTTAACAAACGCATTAATACGTTCCATTTTATTTTTCTTATATGAATTTCGTCCGAAACCGCTTTCAATAGCCTGTGCAACTTGAATATCTCTCTTTATGTACAATGGAATTGCATACTTATAGCGCCGAAAAGCAGTGACTGCAAGTAGAATTCACTTGTATGATGTATTGTGAAGTCTTTGAATAACACCACGAGTCAAGATATCTGCTTGAATTATACGCAATGGGAAAAAGGCTTTAGTTTTTCGATAACAATTAGCACGAAGCCTATGATTTCTATGCAGAGTGTAACTTGATTCATTTTGTAGATAGTCTTGTACACTTTCACCGTGAAAAACATTGACTTTGGACAGTATGGTGGGAGAATTTAAATTACCCGTTTCATCAATGATCTAATAAGTACGTTTAAGAACTTCAACCATTTTTACGGCACATGTGTTGTGGAACTCCCCTACCCTTTTGCATGCGGATGGTTGTTGGCGATGGGGGTGACGTGGCATTCATAAGTCCTTACCATTTTCTAGTTATCAGTGGTGTGCTGCTGCTGAATATTGTAAATTTTCTATTGGGCGTGCTAGTATGTTCCAAAATTGATTTAAAATCTTCTTCTTCATGTTCATATTTTAAAGGTGTTGTTGATGCATGTTCATTTAATTTTTTTAGAATTCGCCTATTGCTGATAATGCCTTTAGGAAATTTTAATGTATTTAGAGAGTTGTATAAATGGATGTCAAATGATAATAGTACTTTACGATTTTCAACCATATCATAGATTAAATCAAGTAAATTATAGCTCTTGCCTTGAATTATAATCTCTTTCCCATTTCTTTCAACTTGAATATGATCTTGATCACTTTCCATGAGGTAAGTTATGAGTCGTTTAATTTTTTAACGATATTGGTGGGGCATTAGATTTATGATTTTTGATACAATTGAATCCAATTCCTCCTTTAATTGTGGTCCTGCAGCAACTGCAGCAGCAGAATCCTGAGGAGATTATTCTTTTTTGTGATCAATATCACAAGCCCTTGTAATAAAGGGCTTATTTTTGTTCACTTGGTGAGGTGTATCTTAAAATAAAAAAAGTTTTTATCATATTGAAGATTCTTATTGTCAATGAATCTTCTCAGATTGTCCTCAAGGTGTTCCAGGGGTTAATGAGTAAGTTTTATTGGAGACAATTTATAGGATTTTGCCATTCTCTCTAGAAAAAACAATCTACAGATCCTGCAGTTATCGGTGATAAAGTTTAAAGTATAATACCCGCGTGAAGCGAATGTGTCTTTTTATCATTCTTCACTTTGTCTTTAGAAACACAAGTCAGCGAAATAGTGCGATGCTAATTTGCCCGCTTCTTCAATAATTCTGGTAGTTGAACATTACTCTCGGCCAAATTTATATAAAGTTGAGATATTAGATTAATCAAATCATTGTCAATACTATGTTTGAGTATGGATTTCCTAAGTGGGGGTTTTGAAGTGCTTAGAACGGAAAATAAACGTCTATTTTCATGTAGTTTTTTTAGTGTCATGATGGTAACTAATAGGTCTTTTTACTGTTCACGGGGAGATATACTGTAATTTCATTGTCAAAAATATCTGTGAATACACGCAAATCCTTGGGTTTATTTTGATTAAGATCCAATAGGATATAGCCGTAGGGTATATTAGTTGCCTGATTGTACGGTGAGAGCAGAAATTTAGGTGCACCTTGATGGATTTGTTTATTAAGAGTTATTAGTGAGCTGGAATGATGAACAACTTTGTATATGATATAGTAGATTCAGTTCAATGCAAGTGTTTCTACACATTGCTCTGATGAAAGAGACTGTGTAGAACCAGAGTAATGGAAATCTGTTCATGATGAGAGCGAACGGTGAACAATTGCAGCATTTCCTGGGACCATTGTTCAATAGATTCAGCCAGATCGTCAATAATCAGCCAAGAGTTTGGTTCAATAATGTTGAAAACATCAAGTCCCTGTATGAATTGTATCTGCACCAATCTCGCTGTGCCAATTGCTTTTATTTTATCGTATGACTCTTGCCAAATACTGTAACAATAGTAGATTTTTTTCGGCTTTTCCACAAACATTTTATCACAATTTTTAATTATTTTAGTTAAGAGTGTTGTTTTGCCCAACATTGACGGTCACAGAAACGATATGAATGGTGTTTTAAATTGGTGTATGTTCCCTTCAACAGTTCACCTGGACAACTAACTGTAGACTTAAGTTGTTTAATGACTAAATTATTTCCCTCTTACTACTAGTCCGTTCATAAATAATGATGGGAATAACAAAATCGATAGAGAATCGTGTTTCTTGTATTATAAATAGCACTTTACAGAAAACAAAGAAAAATGCACTTTTTTTAATTTATAATAAAAAAATAATTTAAAAAAATGCACTAGAAAAAACACTTTAATAAATATACTTTATTTACAAATACAACATTTAATGAAAAATAATATTACTTCTTTTTTAATGCAACATGTATATTTACAAAAAAAATCTGCTCTAAGTAAAAAAAGGTAACTTTGGTAGCGGCTGCGCCCCCCCCCCACTAGCGGCCAGCCGGGCATCCCCTCCCCCTGCGGCCGCAAGCCCCCCCCCCCCCCGCGAGGCACCCCCCCCCTCCTCCCCAAGGTTTTGGGTAAAATTTATTAGACTTTACTCAAACTGAGACTTTCCCTATGGCTAATACATTTGACTCGGTCGGAAGTTAAATAGTGCCCCAGGGGGAGGGAAGTTACGCCGTCTTGAAGAACATAGACCTTGTCGGAAATGGTACTCATGGCAATTTTTTCTATCTTTACAGTAAAGTTCCTGTAGTTCAGTGAACGAATTGTCAACAATTTTGCTCGTGGAAATGTATTTTGAACAATACAATTCCTATACATGTCCATGTAGAAATTCTTATCCACATAGCATGTGGGTATTCCTTTGCAACGTTTTTTGATTTCCATGTCGTGTGTCTGTATAAAGTACACCTATGGACTTAGAAACATACCAGAAGAATTCACATCACTTTCCGTTTTTGATTTTAAAAATAAAATTGCGTTTGTACCTTGATGTTTCACTAGCTCTACATAAGGACAACTCCCATTGGTTTAGTCCATCCGCGACCTGATAATTTCACCGTGCGCCAAGTCATCAAGTAGGTCTGGGGTTTTTATTTTTAGAAGTAGAGAATCTGTGTCGCAGTAGAAGACCTGTACTTGCCCCTTCTCCAGACACTGTTCCCTATCCAGAATATAGTAGATATCCAATTCTATCTTTAAGGAGATCTCCTAAATTGCACTGCATGCAACAATGTTTTTATTTAGTACAATGCATCTTTTTTTCTATTCAATAGTATCATATCCAGTCCAATAATTGTGAAGGAAGTGTAATTTGGATCTGCGATAGTTCAAGTGCTTTGTTCAGGATTGGTCACAACGTCAAAATGATTCCTTTTGTAAACACTTTCACACATTTTACCGAAAGCTGAATTTAAAATTAGCTTATAAATTCCTTTTTCGGCTTTTTTTTGTGCGTCAAAATGTTTCTTGAAAAAGGATTCAACAAACGTTTTTAGATATGTTTTTTGACTAGACTGGAGGGCTCTGTGAACCATTGTGACGTTTAAACCGTTTTTGCACATCCATTTTAAAGTTACGAGATGTACAAGAACATTTTTTTTCGGCAGAAGGTAAGGAATAAGTTTTTGTTTTGAAGGTGACCAATGCAATTCGTCCTCCTTGATTAAACGCCTACTGCGAGGGCTCAAAGAGTTCCTAGTCACAGGCCTATTGATGCACGGAAAAATCAAATCCTTTACTGAATCGTGAAGCTCAACTTGTATCTCCCCATCAATTTCAAAAAACCATCCAACCGGTTCATTCTCCTCAACACTGTCAAGGTTGGGGAAATGGGAAGCTTGAGGGTCATTGAGCCATTTAAAGTCATCATTGGACAGCGCGTAATGGGATATGACAGAGGGGTAGAAAGAATTTATTTGATGGAAAACTGCATCTGATTATGTCCTTGTCTTCTCTCCAGTTGGATCAGTATCCAAGATACAATCCCTCTGAAAAACGTATCCACCCCTCATTGACCTCTCGATGAACAGTTGCTGATCGATGTCGGTGATAAGCCCGATTTTTTCTCCGCTAATTTTTAGGATGAGGTCCATTACCAGATGAAGAGATGAAAAATAATATCCTAAATCAATATTAAATTCCCCATATATTTTGTCCGTGTTTTTACACATAATTTATAACAAAGTCAACGCATTACTCTACGAATAGAGCTTGCAGTAGTCAAACCCATTTTTACACCCTCCCTCTGCCCAGACTTTTTTAGCAAAACTGTATTCATCGGGGGTGCAACTACAAACGTGTAGACTGTCGTAAAATGATTCGATCGTGGGAATAGTTTCCTCGGTGAATCTCGACATGGAACAGTAATAATTATAAGGATAGATACCCTTGACCGTCAACAAATCATATAAATCATTTGGAAATTGTTGCTTGAGAAGGGGGAAAGCGTTGCAGCCGTCATCGTTTTTCTGCACCTGAATTAATTCCCTCAATGATTTAGGAAAAAACTGTAAGAATCTAAAAAGCGAATTTTATTCGTGTACTCAACGTCGTCTTAGACATATCTCCATATAAATTCTAAAACAAACAGTTTTCTCAATGATTTAGCAATGATTTTGCAGAAAAAGCTACGTACTACCCATGCGTCATCAACTGCTCCATTTCTTTGAAGATTTGCCATTGTTGGTAGCACATACTTCAGATCGTAGTTAGAATTATGTATAAAAACTAGAAGAAAGAGTTGCTGTTTAATTTTAAAATACATGAATTGTGAGCCCACCCCCGAAAATTAGTTTTCCCCGTTGAATTTGGGTCAATAAGATGATTATGATCCTGGACTGCGTCTTTTGTGGCAAGAGTACTCCTACAAACCCAACAAATTGTTCCTTTTCTAGTGCCCGTTGCTCCTTATCTGATAATGACATTGGGTAGTTGGTGTGACTTAATCGTGAAATTGCACCGTTCGCTGTTTTTATTAAAGACACCAATAACTTCCCCATGCTACCCTCCTCATCCATAGAAAAGAAAAACTCTTCCCGCTGAATTTTATTACTGGAATCATGACATGCATGCGCATAGGAACACGCAACTAGTTTGTGTTCCTTGACTATATTTGGCCTTGATGGGTCTGATACCTCCACCAGTCTTGATTTACAATCCAAACATACTTTATCAATCTGTAGAAGGGTATTTTGGAAGTTTTAAACTGTAAAGTATCTTTGCCTTCTGCCGGCATTTCTATTCTTTGATTGCCATGAATTTTGCAATATCTCATGTGATCCGAGAAAGTTCGTTCAGATCTAAATGGAGAAAGGCACATGGGGCAATAGTGAGGTTCCTCTTTCTTCACATCTTGAGATAAGAGTCGACTTATTGCCGTAACGGGGAAAAAATGACCATAGGAATTTACATCTTTGGGAGGCTCATAAATAACCCAAACCCAATTTTTAACATTATCTACCAACGGTGTTCTAACTGAATATAAAACTCCTTTTTTATTTTTTTTCCCCATTTACAGATTCTGTGTCATACTGGAGAACAACGACCCCAACCCAAGATTTTCATTTGCTTTTTCAAATATGGTTATTTATTTTAAGGACACCGGATACTTCCCCTCTAAACAATCAAAATTTACTTTAGGGAAATTTTCACCACCGTTACGTGCAAGTCTGTCGAGATTTTTTATTGTTGACTCTTTTTTAATGTTTCATGGGCTGCTGCTAAAATTGTGTGTTTAAAGCATTGTAGTACCGTTTCAAATTCGAAACTCTGGTCTCCATTGGTAGCTGAAAGATATGGATGACAATCTATTCGTCGGCTTCCCTACCCCCCTTAAACTAAAGTTTTTTTTTTTAATCTACTGAGATTCAGATCCAGGTATTCAATGTATAAAATTGTGGACCCACTCCCTCTCACGTTAAACGTGGCCAAAGTCAATGTCAATCTATTGACCCAATTGAAAAAGTTCCCCTCAAATTCATTTAGACCTGGGTAAAAATTTTGATTGGCAGTTGAAAAATGAAAATAAAAAATGTCCCCACATGTCCCCTTTTGTAAATAAACTTTTTGATTTACCGATGCCTTAATCCCCCCGGACCCCCCCCCCCAATTTCTGAATCGCAATCTCAATCAGTGCTTGAATTCCGCTGACCAAGGTATAAAAAACACTGGCTAGATCTGCTATAACGATCTCCATGCTAGCCACAGTGGCGACGGGGGATTTATATAAGTGCTATGTCTTTGCATGTGGCCAATAGCAGACTATAGTACCTAGCATTCATGTTATACTGGGGAGCGCAGCTTTTTTCATATCATGTACGTCTGTGCACAGGATCCAATTCACTAATTATAAAGTCATCGTCAAAAATATCCCCGGAAACATTAGGTCCAACAATTTGCATAAGGCTGTCCATTTCTTCAGTTGTAAATTGAAAATCCAGGGGGATACTAAATGACGTACCTTCACTAACATCATCCGGCGAGAGGGGACGATTGCCCATGATATTTTGAAGTCCTGGGCAAGGAAAGGCAGTTGTTTTCGTAGCTTCCCCCTGAAACAAGAAAATGAATGGATTGAGTTTTTTTTCTTTGAGGAAAGTTTTATCCCAATTGTAGCACACTATTTTTTTTTTAGTTGGATTTATCAAACAATTTATTTTTTAATTGGATTCGTATTTATCAAACAAATGCATAATAAATTACGAATTTTTGCTTATAGCTTTATTTACAAAGCAAATGCATAATAAATTACAAATTTTGTTAATAACACACACGCACACGCTCAAACTCACAAGTGCACACACTCACACACACACACAGACGTATGCACACACACGTTCACACACACGCATACACACACACACACACGCACACACACATGTACACACACTCACACATTCGCAGACCCACACACATGTATGCTCACACACTTTCACACACACATGTGCACATACGCACACACACATCACAACGTTTGAATAATAGCAATAAAATATGGTAAAAAAAATCAACTCAATAATTGTCTTAATAGCTCATTAAAAAAAATACTCTTTTTTCCTACAAATCTAGTCATCCATAAAAAATAGCGATCAGATTCCTTTTCCTTTAAATCTACTCGTTTAATGTTTTTTTTCTTAATTGGATTCGTATATATCAAACAAATGCATAATAAATTACAAATTTTTTCTTAGATCATTATTTACAAAACAAATGCATAATAAATTAAAAATTTTGTTAATAACACACACACACACACACACGTATGCGCACACACATTCACACACACACATGCGCAGACACGTGCACACACATCGCAACGTTTGACTTATAGCAATAAAATATGGTAAAAAAAAATCAACTCAATAATTGTCTCAATAGCTCATTAAAAAAAAATTGACTCTTTTTTTTCCTAAAAATCTAGTTATCCATAAAAAATAATGACTAGATTCCTTTTCCTACAAATCTACTCGTTTAATATTGTTTTTTCTTCTTAATTGGATTCGTATTAATCAAACAAATGCATAATAAATTACAAATTTTTGCTTATAGCATTATTTACAAAACAAATGCATAATAAATTACAAATTTTGTTAATAACACACATGCACACACACACACGAACACGCTCACACACACAATCGCACACACGTGCACACGCACACACACACGCACACACACATGCACACACACTCTCACACACACACACACGTATGCGCACACACGTTCACACACACACGCACACACACACACACGCACACATGCGCACACACACACACACACACATATGCGCACACACGTTCAAACACATCGCAACGTTTGACTAATAGCAATAAAATATGGTAAAAAAAATCAACTCAATAATTGTCTTAATAGCTCATTAAAAAAAACTGACTTTTTTTTCCTACAAATCTAGTCATCCATAAAAATAGCGATCAGATTCCTTTTCCTACAAATCTACTCGTTTAAAAATCTACTATTTGTAATAGCAATAACGTAAAGTACATTAGGTAAAAATACATACATTTCCAAATTCAGACTGCACTTGTGTGTCGGATGGGGCGGTGATGTCCGTTTCTTGCATAGATGAGCCAGCAGGGTTCACCATCCTGTGAGCAGCCGCCCATTCTCTTTTCGGTTTTTGACCAGACTGTATTTGCGTGGCTCACGATGGGCCAGTTATCTCCACTTGTTGCATTGGAGTAATGCCATTAGCCTTAGCCCTCTTTTGAGGAGGAGAGTAATTGTAGGAATTTTCCTCCTTAAAAAGAAGACAAAATTTAGTATGGAAAAAACGATTCCCCTTTTTACATAAGAAAAAATTAGTACCCCCCTTCCTCTGCATCAAATCCAATACAACGATTTAAAGTATAGATCTAAAAAAAAAGTCAGCCATAAATATGATATAATTAAAAGCTAACCAAACACTAAACTTCAGTGTTGCATGTCGGAATGAGCACATTAGTTTTCTTGTCAGAGGGTATACGTGCCTTCACAAAGAACCTCCCCTCCTTACTTTTCATGCGAAGAAATAGTTTGTTTTTCACCTTACAACGAAGGTGTTAGAATTGATATATTGCCCCCCCCCCTTCCCCGTCTTATATTTTTATAAAAGCCTCTTAATCATCTATGAAACCCAATTTGCATTCATCAAATAGAATATCTCGTCTAATTTGGCCGAAAAACAATCTATTTTTGAATATGTCTTGGATCACAAACACATGTGGCATTAATCTATGCGATAAGAGAAGCGTGCGAAGTGTGGTTCCAAAACTGACCCTTTTCTTGTAACACAGATAAAGAAAACGCATTTTAATAGAATGAATGAGGAAACTGACATTTTTGAAGGAAAAGAACTAAATCTAATGAAATAAACTCGTAAACATAGGAGTGGCGGAGGAGGGATTTTATTTACATAATAGAAAAAAGGGGGTATTTCATGTTTTCTAGAGACTATAATCCTCATTTTGTAGGGTTTGTATTGTGGGGGGGCGGGGGGATATGCCCCTGAATTTGAATTTACTGGAGGGATTGTAAAATGATTTTATTTGGAAATAAATTAGGAAATTTACTAAGCTGTACTCACATTATAAATTGATGTATCCATAACTTCAACATCAATAATATTTAGTGTACTATCCATGATATTTTAAATCATTATGAAAATTTAAACGTAAGGTATGAGCATTTTATACAAAATCTCAAGGACGAATAAAAAATCACGTCTCTTATTTGTCACCAATCACCAATCAACTTACCATATATTGAGCAACCTCCGCTGACTCTAATTGGACCCTTAAAAAACGGATGTTGCCTCAAAAACCACTCTGATTGAAAAACTTGGAGTTGAAACAAACTTGTGTGGGGAATCCCCGCTCATACTGCTCACTTTTTTTTTGCAATGTGTAGGAGCCAGTGGGGAATCCCCGCTCGTTTGGAAAGGTACCAAGGAAAGGTAAGCAAATAGCATGTAGTTTCAAAACGTGCTTTTAATCGCGTGTAGATGTCCCATAGAATAACATAGGAAGGAACATAGCGCTACAGAATAGCATGGGAGGGAACATAAACCCTTAGAATAGCATGGGAGGGAACATAAACCCTTAGAATAGCATAGGAAGGAACATAGCCAAAGCTTTTTTTATTTTGATAGCGATTTCACTGTCTCTTGTCACATTGTATTTACACAGATAACAGTTCTGGCACATAGACAAGATATGATTCATGACATTACTGCAGCTGTTGGCCTCTCTTCTCCTCTTTGCTTTCATTTGAATACTAATACAAGAACGATGGCAATATTATCTATCAACAGGTAACGTGTTACCAGAACCATTAGCAACAAGATGCCTATCTTCATCAACTATTATTTTTATGTTGGTGTTCTCTTTGAGCACTACAGGTACAGCTGAATAAATAAATAAAAACAAATAAAACCATTGGTATAGCTGAATAAATAAATAAAAACAAATAAAAGTTGAAAAGCCATTACGGGATAGCCAGACTCCTAAATTAAGTATCTATAAACCCATTTTTGCGTACCCTTTGTTTAAAATAAACTATATTTTTTGGCTGAAAGAAACATTTTTAGCAGTTCTTAGCCATTACGAGATGGTCAGACCTCTAAATTAAGGATTTATAAACCCATTTGTGCATACCATTTGTTTAGAATAAACTATTTTTTTTGCAAGAAATAAACATTTTTAGCAGTTCTTAGCGATTATGAGTTGGCCAGACCTCTAAAATAAGGATGTATAAGCCCATTTGTGCATACTATTTGTTTAGAATAAAAAAATTTTTTCTAGAAATAAACATTTTTAGCAGTTCTTAGCCATCTTTAATTATTCTTAAACAATGCTAAAAAAAACCGCTGTTTATCGGTATTCAGTTATTAAGAAGGTTATTTTATATTAAGAAGGTTTTTTTAAATACATATTTTTGTTATAATTTTTGTGTCTATAGTTCGTCCATTATTATAAATGATTGGGACAACAGATAGTCTCATTTGTAATAGTCAATTTGAAAGGATACGGATATCTCTTTACTAATATCTTTTATACCGAACTGCTCAAAAAAAAATAATAAATAAAAACCTGTTTCTATTTCTATATCGATCAATTTCTCGGATTCCATCTTTAATCATTCTTAAACAATGCTGAAGAAAATACCGCACTGTTTATCGGTATTAAATTATTAAGAAGGTTATTTCTATTGAAATACCCCTTTTCCTTATAATTTTTGTGTCTGTAGTTTGTCCATTATTATAAATGATTTAGACATTAAATAGTTCTGAATGTAATAGTCAATTTGAAGGAGGCGGGTTGCTCTTTACTAACATTTTTCTATACCAAACTGTTTGAAGACAAAAAAGACAAATTGTTATAATTTTTAAAATAAAACACTTTTAGCAGTCCTTAGCCTGCTAAAAGTCAGACCTCTAAATTAAGGATCTATAAACCTATTTGATATTGACTTGTGAAAAGATGAAAATATTCTAATCATATATTAGATAAATCTTTTCCTATTTTCCGTATCGATCAATGAAACATTCTAAAAATTGATTCAAAACATTTTCTTCTTTAAATATCTAATTGAAATGTCGGTCTGTTAATGATATGTTGAACTCGTCTCACCTCGTCTAAATCTCAATAAAGTGTATGAAGGATTTTCACTTTTGACGTTTCCGTATAGTTCACCGAGAGATCCCCTGTCAATCTGTTTTGCTGTAAATTTCGATAATGAGAAACAATTAACCCTTTTGAAAAGGAGTAAATAATTATTGTCAGAATATAATATTTTAGTAACAAAATTATGGAAAGTACAAAAAAGAATTATGAAAAGCAGGCAGTCCAGAACGCCTTATATTACTAATCCCTCAGCTTTATCGGCTAAGTAGATATTAGAGGTATTATTCTACGTGGCGGCTCTGTATTATATTCCTTCCTATAAAGTAGGTCAATGTCCACGCACAAAAATGTGATAAATTTCTGAAGAAATAATTTAATGCTCATTCTGTAATCTATCACTTGAATTATAACGCCTCTCCTTAAAGTAGGTCAATAATTTCTTTTGGTATTCATGGTCGGAGTATGGGGTGCGGCTCTGGCTAGACTCCAATTGTCTTCCAAACAAGGAGTCCCCCTCGGATAGTAAAGGCTTATACTACTTCTATTGTTATCAAAATTCTGTTTTTAGATTTTTGGTTACTATTGGGCCGATTCGCTCATTGTTTACTGTTTATTATCACTAAGTGTTTGATAAAATATTCTCTATTGAAGAGAAAAACCAGTAAAGTGTGTTTTCATGTTTTTCTTGTTTTTGACTGGTTTATTTTTATTTTATTTTAGACATATATGGTGCTGCAAAGTCAGGTCCAGGATCTTTTCTTTGGAAGGGTGAAAAACGCAGAAATAAGAAGTTTTAATTTTTGGTGACAATCTTTGATTTCTGAAAATACAGGTTTGTAGGTTCTTTAGAACACGAAAATAATTAAATAAATCAATTTAAAAAAAATATGTTAATCAAAATTGGTTATTAGCTTTGGGATATCGTATTGTATTTATATAAATCTATTATTCTATAGAATCATAATTGCAGTTCTTATTCATTTAACGGAACACATTCAAGAATTCTGCTGCGTAAGGTCTGTATTTTTAATAGAGAGGTTGTTAGGAGTTAGGTTAAGTATTTAATAGCAACAATCAACAACCAGTGATGCGTCAAATGTGGAATGATACAAATACGAGACGCTATACACGCCATAGTGTGTCTCCATTGCTATTAAGAACGTACGTTTGTGAATAACAATGGGGCTTTTTCACTTGAACTGGAAATGATGCTTTGAAATGTTGTAGGAACCAGAAAATCAAAATTTTAATCTTCAAAAAACTCTTGGACGAGTCCCCAAAAGTTTATCACTGCCTGACCCCCCCCCCCCATGCCCTCTATTATGTCCAGGTGTTTAGGATGGAAACAAGTATCGCACTAGAAAGGGTAGCAGAGCAATAAAGCTACCTTTCATCATATAATATTTTGAAAAGAGATTCACCACCCATGTTTCTAAACAAAAAGAAAATTGAAATTTATAATACCATCCCGTAAAGAAATTGTATTTAACTCAAATGAGTTTTGCTAAAAATTATCTCCTAAATGTATAAAATCTTGCATTTCCATCGCCACTTTAGACATGAATAATGTAAGTACAACTATAAGCAATTGAATAAAGGTACTTTTAAAAACTTTTCTATAACGGCAGGAGTCTATCACACTCAGCGACTCCTCCTGTATTCAAGAAGTGCAAAAAATTTCCTTAGATAGATAGATAGATAGATAGATTTATTTTCCATATACCAGTAAAATAATTACATAACAATCTACAAATCCCCACAAAGGCTCCATGGCCTGTAGGAGGGGGATTATGAAAAGATCAAATAAACATTAAACATTTAAACGCTTAAGACTTAAACAATATAAACATAACATTAATATTTAAACATATAAACATAAGCATTTTAACTTTTAACATGTAAAGCATTTGCTTAATAAAAAAAAAAAAAAAAAAAAAAAAAAAAAAAAAAAAAGGAGAGTTCACTAAATAAGCTTTATCAAACTACAGTGAATCACAACATCTATATATATATATAAAAAAAATAATAAAAAAAAATTAAATGAAATAAAACTTTTGGCAGCAGGCAAAAGTAAAGAAAATTAATCACATGAAAACAAATATTTTTTACTAGTCTTTTGAAGGTGCCAAACGAGTGGAATTCTCGAGCCGAATCGGGAAGGGTGTTCCATATCAAATGACACGCAACAAGAGGATTAAAATCGGATCTTATTGTTGGTGTGTGGGGAATTTGGATATTTAGAGAACTACAGAGTTGATAATTTGACCGATCAGATACAAAAGAAGGCGTAAATCTAAGGGACCTAGGAATATCACCATGGAGCTGAAGAAAAGCGAAAGACGCACAGGAAAGAATATAAAGTTTTTTAATATGAAGTAATGGTTTAGTTGCCGAACGATTTACATCCTGGATAAGATTTATAGCTTTATCATAAGTATTCGAAAGCGGTTTGAGAAAAGAAGGGAAAGTAGACATCCATATGACTGAACAATAGGAAACATAAGAATGAATTAAGCTATGAAATAGGATTCTTAGAATTGGCCCTGGAAAGATATGTTTTAGTTTCCTTAGCATACCGAGGTTTCTGCATACCTTCATTTTAATCAAATCAATATGGTGTTTAAAAGATAAATTGCCATCTAGGAGGATACCTAGGAAACGGACATTGCCATCTGTTTGTCCATTTATAAAGCCTTTAGATTTATGAATTTTACATAATTAAGGACAAGCCTGGAATCTACGAGAAAAAACTAAAAAACTAGTTTTAGAAACATTTAAGGTATGAATGTTAGCATCAAACCAAATTGAAACTCTTTAAAAGAGGTCCACTAACTTTGTACAAACCTCATCCTCAGTTCTCCCAGACGTAATACGAGTGGTATCATCGGCAAAAGTAACAAGAGAATCCGAGGTATGCAAACTATAGTTGCGGGTAAGGGAGACCGTTGGATGACATAGACGACAGCAATAGAGGATTTTTATTTCTAACTGCAAAAATTAGGTCATTTATATAAATTAAAAACAGTGCCGGCCCTAAAGCTAACCCTTGAGGGACCCCCTGGTCAACACTTGATGGTGAGCGAAAAAGTGGATCAACAGAAATTATTCTTCCAAACAAGAAAGACTTGAACCAATAAAACACACTACCTCTTACGCAAAAATGAGAAAGTTTAAATAGAAGAACACTGTGGGTTAAAGAATCAAAGGCTTTACGAACATCCAGAAACAAAGCAGCAGGAATCAAATGGGAATCTATTGCAGAGTGAAGAAAATTCAGTAAAACTACACATGCATGCTCAGTCGAATGATGTCCTCGAAAACCAAATTGAAAATCGATAAAAAAATATTCAGAAGTATGAAAATTATTAAGACAAGAAAGCATCGCCTTCTCTATTATTTTGCTAAACACAGACAACAGAGAAATTGGCCGATAGTTGGCTAGATCATTTCGTGTCACCCCCTTACATAATATGATTATTCGAGCACGCTTGAGACTACTCGGGATAATACCATTCTGAAAGGAGAGGTTAATAAGTTTTGTTAAGGGATAAATAATGGAAGGAAGTATGAAATTAATTACTTTAGTAGGAATATTATCAGGGCCAGACGACGAACAATTTTTCAATCCCATAACAATTTTAGCTATTTCTTTCTCCGTCGCTGGTTCCAAAAACATTGACTTCATACAAGGTGGCCCAAGATAAGACCTGAAGGAGAAGAATCAACAGCCGAAGCGGTCCTTTTACCAATATTCGCAAAATATGAAGTAAATGCATCTTGAACATTCAGTTCACCTTCGATGATTTTGCCATCGAGATCCAAAAAAGGAGGGGTTGATGGAGACTGAAAAGAGGGCCTAAGCACAGAATTGATAACCTGCCAAGTTTTTCGCATATCTTTACCACAATCTGAAAAACAATTAAAATAATACTGGGACTTGGCCTTTCGACACACATAATTATAAATATTCCTATAAATTTTAAATCGCTGAAAGCAAATAGCTTTCATTGAAGGGCTAGCAGACTTAGACTTAAAGGCCCTCCAGAGATTATTTTTTCTCCTACAACTCTTAAGGAGACCAGGGGTCATCCAAGGATTTAGAGGAAAAGCCTTCTTAGACTTACGATGAGAAGGTGAAACAGACCAAATATCAAGAACAGCATCTTTAATAAACTCATAAAAATTATCAAATAAATTACAAAAATCAGAATCACTCTCAAAACCACCACAAGAATTTTCAGCCAATCTTGACCGAAGAAGCATCAATTCCACTTCACCAAACCTAAAAGGCCTCTTACCAGACTCACGAGTCCTCTCAATAGTCGGTTTATCAAAACAGTATCTAGAGTAAACAGGGAAATGATCAGAAATGTCGCTCACTAAAACATAATTTTGGATCAAGGTGGCCGTACAGAAAATATTGTCAATCAGAGATGACGTAGTCTCTGTTATGCGAGATGGGATACATACAGAAGGTAAAGTACCTGCGGCAAGCATGGACGACAGAAAATCCAAAGATACAGAAGACTTTATATCCATCAAGTTTATATTAAAATCTCCCATAATAATTAATTCAGTCGACAGTTTTAGGATGGTATCCAGTAGATCATTAAGGGTGTGTAGAAACAGTCGAATAGAGCCACTAGGAGATCGATAAATAATACCAAAAATAAAGTCATAACCTACATAGTTAGTGTCAACAAAAAGTGACGTATATACACCATTAACATTCTGGATATATCCATTTTACAGAATATTGAAGATTATTATAGAAATAAATATAAGGACTACCCTACGCCATCCTTTTTTTATTCATACATTCCATTTTATTGCATGCCAAATTCAAAAGCATGTCATTTTTATAATCTAAAAAAGTCTTGCATAAACCAACAACGTCAGGTAGCCCATCCGAAACAATCTGTTGTAGATTGTCAATTGAAGAACAAAGACCCTGGATATTCAACTGGAGCACTGAAAAATATCCATCCCGCTTGACAGCCTCCCTAAGACTAGAAACATATTTACTTATTACTGTGTGGTTCACTGTGATCAAATCACTGTTGACATGTCCGATAGAATTATTGATAATGCTTAAAACATCTAACGGTTTATTTTCAAGCTCAAAAAGTCGTCCTACAACTGGGGGCGTTTCTAATTTGCCAGTAAAAAAAATACAATCAATTTTAGATATGGCATTAAATCATAAAATATACATGCACAAAAAAAAAAAAAAAAAAATCTAAGCACAATCTGCGAATGATCGAATCTTTCGTATCATTTATTTACCAGGTGGTTCGGTTAAAATTTGCCCCCGGTCAGTCCATAAATTAAATTTACCGAAGCAATCTCTTGCCGCATTTAAAATTTCACGACGCTTTTTTGTTAGCGATTCTGATAAAAATATTCCACTCTTTGCTAGTTTAGTCTTTTCTTTGAAAACAACTCTAGCTAATTCCACATTTTTGAAGCGTATTAGCACTGGAGACACTTTATATTGATCGTTAGAGTCATTCAAACTAAATCGATAAACATTTACAATATTATTAACTTCAAAACCAGGGACCAGCATCTTGTCTTTAATGATAACAGATACTTCTTTCTTTAGGTCATTTCCAGGCCTCTGCCTTACTCCAGTCATCACTAAGCAATCCAACCTCTTTTCTTGTTCAAAATCATCCACTTTCGATTCCAATGACAAAATCCTACTTTCCAAGCTTTTAACCATTGCAAATAGTCCTTTGAGTGATTTTTCTATTTCTTGGAATTTTGGGTTGTAATCAATGGAAATAGCATCATTATTGTGTTTCACTATAATATCAAGTGCTTGATTTGTTGTATCAGGGTCTGTAAGTTTAGCCTTAGCTTGACGGGACATCTCAGCTGTAAGATCTACTTGCGTCCTATTTAATTCATCCTGAGTAAGAGCTATTTTTTGCAGGATTAGGCTAGGTGCGAGTGAGTCGTCAGCAATAACACTTGCTGGGTTTAATGCTAGATAAGTAGGTGATGCCGATTTATAAATGTCCGGAAACGAATCTAATTCGGTAAATGATTTACCAACATCGTTTTCCGTTCTTTTGCGAGCACTAGGGTTATCTGAAAGTAATGTCAAATTAGACTCTGAAACTTGGTGCTCAGAATGATCGCCGTAGCAAAAAACTGTTTATCTCCATAATCCTTTAGCACCACTTTTTGACTGCAAAACAATTGCTGGCCAAGGGGGTAACTTTTGAAACTAGCGAGAACAATGTCAAAAGGCTTGAATTTCGACATGAGCGTAGCACTGAAAATAAATAATTACTTATCTTTGAGTGGGCCAATTAATCCAGTAATTTGCAAATAATTTCAAGTAATTGCAAGAAGTCCAAGTATTTCAATGCACGATTCAGATGATAATAGTGCTGAATACTAATCCAAAGCCACAATCCATAAATAATCCTTAAGCCGTAATCACATGCAAGTCACTTGTGTAATCAGATTTTAGCTTAATAATTTCTTACGCAAAATCAATTGGCTCCGTGCCTAGGTTTATCCACAAGTAAAAAATTAATCCATGAAATGTACTTTTTATTTTAAGATGTGAGCTGGTCAGAGACTGAATTGAAATTGTTCATAGTCAGTGTAATACATGTTGCAGTAAACCATTTTGGAATCAGAAAATAATTAGTGAAATTTTCAAAAATAATTAGTGAAATTTCAAATTTTTCTACTTCGTGAGCCAACTTTATTTGTCCTGGGTCTTAGAACAAAGTAGTGGCTGCAGGCATGTACACTGGAATTCTTTTTGGGGGAAGGGAGACATAATAAAACTTATTCTACTATATAGGTTGAATAGGAGCTGTCATGAAACTCAGAGTATTTTAGGATGTTTCAGGAGCTCTTGCCATTAAGACGCCAGAATATGTTCTTATATGGATTTACCCACCTTTCTTCTGCCTCTCCATCAAAAATGGTTCAATTCTCATTATTAAAAAAAAATATGACCAAAATTTACCATGTTTCAGTGATAGAAAGCTGTCGAAAATGTTGAATATAGAGGTACATTCAATAGTGTTTAAAGCAGCGTCCATTAGTGACAGTTTTTCCAACTTTTGATTTAAACCTTCTGTCGGTAGATAGTATTTCATGTGCTAAGAGTTCTATGAGCATCCAAGAAGGTGTTATAATCAAACAGTTCGTGGTAACGAACTGTAGGCTAAGTAAGGAAAAACTCGGCTCAATAGTAACCGAAACTCTAAAAAATAGAATTTTGATATCAATAGACACACCAAAACAATCAGTTTATTATGATGATTCAAAATATGTAAGACTCATCTCGTTTAGTGTTAACCATCTAAGGTTAAGAGCTTGAGAAAATTTTCATTACTTTTGAATTAAGGGAAACATCCCCTAAAATTCAATAAATCTTGATGAAAATCATGCTGTCAGATAAAGCATACCCAAGAGCATTACTGTAGAGCTTTCGAGCTTCTATAAACTCTACAAAAATGTGAAATTTTGATATTTTTGCCAAAAGACTGATCACAGATGTGTTTTTTTTTTCAAGGGGTGATCGTATTGAAATAATGGTCTTAGAATATCAGGAGAGGATGCATTCAAACTAAAATTAAAAGTTCTAGTGTCTTCTTTAAGTGAAAAAAGATTGGGGGTGACTGGCCCCCCTCCCACACTTATTTATTTCCCAAAGTTTTCTGACCAAAATTTTGAGATAGTTTTCTTGTTCAGTATAGTTGAAAGATCAAATAACTATGTCCTTAGGGGTAAAATGATTCCCCCCCCCCCCCCGAGTCTATTAGGAGAAGTACGTAAGTTATGAAATTCGCCCATTGTTTACGTACAGTATTTGTTATTGGGACGTATATAGACATTTTTTGGGGAGGGGGATTTTGTGCTTGGGGTCAATTTCGATTGGGAGAATCTTCCTTGGGGAGGTAAATTCTTGGGGACGGGGGGGGGAGAATTTTCTTGGGAAAAATTCTACACTGGGGGGGGGGGTTGACAGAATTCCTTTGCCAACTTAATTTTGCATGTGGAGGTGTTCCAGAGGAAATATCCAAGAGCTGTTTTCCACGTTTTCTTATTTCAGAGAAAAATTTCTACGAAAGGGTATTTCCGGAGCGATTGAGAAACCGATTAGAGATTAAAGTTTTTTTCAAATGAAAGCGTGCTAAGAATGGTTTCTCAGATTGAATCGTCCGGAAAAAAAATTACGGGAGGGGGATTTTCAGCAAGGATGGAGCTGTCTGGGGGAACTTACCTTGGCGAGGGAGTTTGAGTTACGTCAGAGGAAATTTTCACAGAAGTTTTCCGTGAGGGTGGGGGGGGCTGGTATATTACATGGAGGGTCAGCCATATTTACCTGCATTATTGTAAAAACAAACAGAAATCAAATAAAAAAATACATGTTTTACTGAAAGTAAGGAGCAACATTAAAATCCAAAATGAACAGAAATTATTCTTTATATGAAAGGTACCTCCTCCTCAATAACTTGCTCTTTACGCTAAAGTTTAATGTTTGTCCCAATTTTTAAGAACGGCTGCTGAAACACAGGTGCCATTCAGTTAGAATAAGAGGCTTTTTAAAAGTCCTAACAGCTTTAGGGTAAAGAGCAAAGTATTGAGGAGGGGATAACCTTTTCTATACGGAATAATTTCTGTTCGTTTTGAGGTTTAGTGTTTCTCCTTACTTTCTGTTAAAAAAAAGCTTTTTTTTGTTTAATTGGTTCACACATGGCTGCTTCAGTTTACTTAAAGAAAAACCTTATCAGTACGGTATTCTACATAAGTTCCAGCATATGGTCCATCTTCTCACATATTTAGGCAGCTCGGAAATGGTCCATAACCGTACAATCAAACAGCCCAGTAACATGGCTTGGGTATCATTAGATCGAATGATATTCATGATCACCTCGGGTATAATATAAAACTTAATCATTAGAACTCTCTTTTCGATCTAAGAAACTTCGCCCATGTTATTATGTTCTACGCCATAGTGCAGGTTTAGCAAATAGTGTTTTGTCCTTTCTTTATTTGCCCTTTCTCACGATTCATTGTATAGCATAAAATCATTATATAACATAAAATCATTATATAACATAATATCTAATATTGAAAAGACGAGGACTACTCTTTGATAATCCTAATTGCGTCTGGGTATTGGAAAAGAGAAGGCTGAGTATTTTTCTAAGGGAAACAATCTTTTTAGGCAACCATTTTTATCGCCTGAAAAATGATTTTATATGTTTAACTAAGGACAATGTAAAATAAAACCGTCAAAATAAATAACGATTATATTTGCAAGAAAAAAAAAAAAAAAACAGATTCAAAAGCTGTTTCTATGTTGTTGAGATTAGGACACTGAAAAGCAGATTCAAAAATTATTGCGCAAACAAATATGGCATTCTGTTTTGTAATTTAACATATCGTATCAAAAGATACGTCCCTTGAAACTCTATTACACAATACACAGGAGGGGAAGTCCACGGAAATATTGGACCTCCTGATGTTTAAGGAGGTGGCATTTCCTAAACAACGAACACAGCAAACCGAAAAGTTATAAGAATGTTATTGGGAAACATTGTACAAAATTAAGGCTGGAACTAAAGGGAGGGACCAAGACCCAACGTTACGTACTAGTATGATTTACCGCAACTTTGACAAGAATCTACAGTTCAAAAAACCTAACCAAGATCTAGAACTATCTTTTGTCCCTATGTCGCCTGTGTCGCGCTAGACTTAAGATCCTTTGTACCTGAGGACACGGGTTTGAGTCTTGCGAATGCTAGTTATTTGGTTTTAACGGGAGTCGCTGGTGTGCCTCTGTAAGCTCAGCCAGAGTCAACTTAGCTCTAAATGGGTACCTAAACAATTGCGGGCAAGGTAAACAGGAAGGTTTTGCCAAAGTACAGGATGGTTTACAAATCCGTATCTACTGAAATACAAGATTTTATATTTTCCAAGTCAAATGATTATGGATACGCGTTTATTTGTTTGTTTGTTTTATTTTTCTCAATTGGCCACAACGAACAAATCCTGTTGAACATCGAAAGAAGGCTCACTCAATTAGAAATTAAAAGTTTTAGTGCCCTTTTGAACAGGAAAAAAGACTATATCACAGCAAGGCACTTTCTGTAATTTTTTGACAAAAAAAGAAATAAAAAAACCATGGAGAAAAATAATATTGATGGATAATTCAGAGACAGCCAATTGATTTAAAACTATCAAAAGGCTACATATTGAACTCTGTAGTTTCAGAGGCAGTAATATTCAAGTGGCACATTCAGTGGCAGTGGCAGATTCTAGCCAATTAAACCTATGTGATTAAAGAGTCTATAAAAATGAACAAATAAAATAGATTTCTACTTTAATACTTTATTTAACTAATTAGGTTAAATTTTAAGGCTTGATAAAATCATGTACAGTATTGTATACTTGAATGACAGACATTAGAGAGAGGGATTGGTAAATCTTTGTCTAGTGAGGGGGTGTATAAGGCCTTCACATAAATATGGAAGAGCATCTTCAAGAGAGAGAATAGCTATATGGCGTGCTGTGGGGTAATAGCTTTTCTACAATTGGGAAAACAATTTTCTTGTGTAACAATGAAGACTGCACTCATATACTGACCGGCAAAAAAAATGGGGGATGAGGAAGAATTAAAAGTGAAGCTAATTAATTTCCCTGGAGAATGGGTACAAGTCCCACTAGAAACTTTATTTTTACAAAGATTTAGATAAGAACATTTCTCATTTTAATTTTTATTAACACATTTATGAGTTACCTTAGTTTTCTAGAGGGGGAAGGCTTCATATAACCATAGAAAAGATTGTAGTGAACAGGGCTGGTGTTGAGGGTTGTTGAAGTGGGGTGATGAACTTAGGCCCCCCTATTGTGAGGGCCATATTTGAAACCCTCTTAATATTCGAATATAGCAAAAAGCCTAGTCCGTGATCTAGTAAGCGCAGTTACAGGTCAAACTAATTCGTAACTTTTAGTGAGGGAAACTTTTAGTGATGGATTCACGTAAAATTTTAGTGATGTATTCACATAAATGTTCTTAATCAAAAGAAAGAGTAAAATGCTCACTAAAAGAACTGACACTCTGTGTTGCTACCAGTCCAAAAACAAAACCCCGGAAAAGATTGAGAAGAAGAACCAGTAAATGAGGAATAAATAATCAATTTAAATATATGTAGGCTTTCTTCTTGAAAGCATTAGAAAAAGTGTAGTAATCAATTTTCTGTATCCTTAGAAAAAGGCCAAGGCAGCTTTCCTTGGGAAATAAGAGGTATCCTACACAGAAAACAAAAGAACACGTGTTTCTTTATGATTGTGATGATCAGTGATCATGTGTAATGATTATTGTTGTTTGACTGGAGGACAAAGGAAGGTACCGAAATAGTCATCATAATAAGAAATACGTTGTTGACCTGCGATCTCTCTCCACTGCGTCACTAGCGAGTTCATTTGGTAATGAGGACATTAGGTTTTCCTAACTCTTCTAGTCATTTTTACTAATTGGTTTTGTCTATTCAATAATTTAGATAATGCTCATTTCTTTCATACCTTATACCCTAGAAAAGTATTGCTTCGTGTACTGTTTCCAAGAGTTTGTGGTAACGAAATCTAAGAAAGGACCAAATCGGCCTCATAGTTACAAAAACTCTAAAAAAAAAAGAATTTTAATAAAAAATAATACATCAAAAGAATTTACTTTTTATACTGATTGCGTGCATGCAAAATTCATTAATAAAACCAATCAAAAGGTACGAGCGTGAGAAAATTTGTGGAATTGTCTAAAACAGAAATTACCCCAAAAAGTCATTCGATCTTAACGAAAATCAAACCATCAGATTTACCATGTATAAAACTCTATAGGTTGTACAAGTTACATACTCATCTCTGTAGAAAGGGGAAGTTTGCCTTTTTTTGCTATAAAAAAGATAATGGATGCTGGTTTATTCGTTTGTTCGTTTTTTTTTTTTACTTTCCCAGTGATGATCATACCCAATTGTTGGTCCTAAGAGATTGGAAATTGGTTTATTTAAATGAGAATTAAAACCTCTTGTGCCCTTTATAAGTAACTAAAAAGACTGGAGGGCAAATATCTCCCCTCCCACGTCCCTTTTTCCCCAATGACATCTGATCAAAATTCGAGATAGTTAGGCCAGCTAGCTAGTGGCCGAACAAGTTATCCTGCCATTTGTTTGTGCCGAAGACAATTCTTCCTTAATCATTCTTAAAAAAAAAGAAAAGAATATACATAACAATTTTGTTTCTTCTTTTAGTCTGCTGTAACATTTTTGTCATGTAATGCATCACTTCTGAATTTAGTCTAGAAATATACGGCTTTGACCTGGCATTTGATCAACAAAAAGTCTTTGCCAATAAAATTTTCAGGAAAATTTGATTAATAATATATCTGAAATTGGCCGGAATCACCCAAAAAGAAATACCCATTTTTTAGGGAAAATATTTTTTTGTTTTAGGGAAAATGATATCGTAATAGAAACTTTCCATTGCTTAGTACCCCATTTCTGCCCTAAGTAAGGTCAGAGAGGAAGAAAAATCAGAACCTTAATTGCGGAGTATTGGGTCGATTGAAAAGTCGTTTCCCATTAAGGCAAGTTTGAGAAGGCAAAAAAATGCCACTGATATTTATATTTTGTCTTCATAGTAAAGGCTAATTGTGAAATGTATTTTTGGCGAATCAAACAATTCGTGGTAACAAACTGTAAGGGAGGAGCGATCCGGCTCAATAGTAACCAAAAGTCTAAAAAACAGAATTTTGGTATCAATAGATACATCAAAAGAATAAGATTTTTATGCTAATTTCAAATACACAAGTTTCATCAAGTTTAGCCTTACCCATCAAAAGTTCCGCGCCTGAGAAAATTTGCCGTATTTTCGAAAAAAGGGGAAAACATTTCGTAAAAGTCATAGAACCTTAATGAAAATCACACCATCAGATTCAGCGTATCAGAGAACCCTGCTGAAGAGGTTTCAAGCTCCTATCTACAAAAATGTGGAATTTTGTAATTTTTGCCAGAAGAAAGATCATGGATGCGTATTTATTTGTTGTTTTTTTTCCCAGGGGTGATCGTACCGACCAAGTGGTCCTAGAATATTGCGGGAGGGCTCATTCAAACGAAAATTAAAAGGACTAGTGTCCTTTTTAAGTGACCAAAAATAGAGGTCAACTAGACCCCCTCCCACGCTCAGTTTTTCCCAAAGTCACCTATTCAAAATTTTTAGATAGCCATTTTGTTCAGCATGGTTGAAAATATAATAACTATGTCTTTGAGGATGACTTAATCCCCCACAGTCACCGGGGGAAAGTCTACAAGCTATGACCTTTGCCCAATGTTTACATATAGTATTGGTTATTGGTAAGTGCACATAAGTTTTCAGGGGGGATTTTTTCTGGTAGTGGGGAGAGGGGTGGGGGGAGTTCGGGGGTTATGTGGAAGAATCTTTCCATGAAGGAAGTTTTCATGGAGGGAGGAACATTGGTATGAAGGGGTGCCGGATTTCCCAGCATTATTTAAAAAAACGATCAGAAATTATATAAAAAAAACATGTTTTTCAACTGAAAGTAAGGAGCAACATCAAAACTTAAATCGAACAGAAATTATTAAGTATATGATTGGGTTCACCCCCTAGTCAACACCTCACTCTTTACGTAAAATTTTTTTTAGTACTTTCATAAGAGCCATTTATTCCAATTAACGGCTGTTGTGATTAAGGGATCATTCATAAAGATTTGGAACAAAATTCGAACTTTAGCACAAAGACTGAGGTATTGACTAGGGAGTGAACCCCCTAATATACCTAATAAAAATATTCGAATATAGAAGTTTGTTACTGAAGTTGATTCATATGTTACGCGTATTTATTACAAATAAAAACGCTCGTAAATAAAATTATAAGCTCAGTGCCCTTTTTAAGTAACGAAAAAAGTTGGAGGGCAACTAGGCCCCCACCTCTGTCCCTTTTATCTCAAAATCCTTAGATCAAAATTTCGAGAAATCATTTAGCTTAAAAAAAAAAGTAAAATTAATATGCAAATTTCGCTTTAATTATTCATATACGGTGAGTCAAAATCCAAACCTGCATTAATTCAAAAACGTTCAGAAATTAGATAAAAAAACAAGTTTTTTTTAACTGAAAGTAAGGATCGACATTAAAACTTAAAACGAAGAGAAATTATTCTTTCTCAATTATTCAAATATTCGATTATTCTTGGACTATTTCTCAGTACTCTATTTTTTAAAACAATAAAAGAGCGTTGACTCTTAGCGTTAAGAGTCAGGCATTGAGGAGGGGACAACCCCTTTCAAATACAGAATAATTTTTGTTCGTTTTAAGTTTTATTGTCGCTCCTTACTTTCAGTTAAAAAACTTGTTTTTTTAACTTGTTGTTTGATAACGTCATCATAAAGTAACTTACGGCAATAAAAATGGAACTTTTCGTAGAGTGAAAGCCAAAAACCGTGGTCTAAAAAAAAATTATCAAATAGAACATCATTTAATTAGTTTTATTTCTATGAAAATAATTTTTTATATCTTCAATTTTTCAAGGATACCTGTGATAATATGTTCCTCGGACTCTTTGTCATTAGGTTGTTCAGAAAAAAAAAGATTATTGGATGTCGCACGTTAAACTTAACTGAAACTCAAGTTGGCTTCTTTAGTTTTACCAGTGAAGCTAGTATAACTTTTTAGTTTAGTTTTACAAACCATTTAGTTTTAAAAACGATTTACTTTTACATTTTATTACATTTTCTTTACATTTACCATTTAGTTTTACAAACATTTAGTTTTACAAACCATTTAGTTTTACATTTTATTACATTTTCTTTACATTTACCATTTAGTTTTACAAACATTTAGTTTTACAAACCATTTAGTTTTACATTTTATTACATTTTCTTTACATTTACCATTTAGTTTTACAAACACTTAGTTTTACAAACCCTTTAGTTTTACATTTTATTACATTTTCTTTACATTTAGCATTTAGTTTTACAAACATTTAGTTTTACAAACCATTTGCATTTTATCAAGTTTATATTAATAAAAACATAAGAAAAAATATTTTCTTCTGATAAAGAGCGTAATTGAAACTTAAAAGCAACAGAAGTATTGCTTTTCAAATTATGAATGATACATTTGCAAAACTAGCACAAGTAAAATAAAATTTAAGACTGTTATTCTCTATATTTGTAGGATTCTAAACACCAACACTTTACTGAAAAGAAAGTATACCAGAGATTTAGTGAAATATAATTGTATCAGGCTCAGAATCAGAGTTAGAACAAACAAAACTCACAAGTCACACTCATTAGAGAAGCTAAAGGAGAATTTTGGTATAATGGACTCTCATAACTCCTGAAAGTGAAAAAAACAACAACACATAATATGGACTCTAATTCAGCACTGGGTAGAAGAGGCAGCTTCCATAGTTTATCTCCCAGCCACGGAAAAGTTTATCTCCCAGCCACGGAAAATACATAATATGGACTCTAATTCAGCACTGAGTAGAAGAGGCAGCTTCCATAGTTTATCTCCCAGCCAAGGAAAAGTTACATTATCCTAAAATGAAATAAATCCTTCTCGACACTCTTGGGCACACTAGAGACCATCAGCATCCTCAATTTTCCACAGTACACCATCCACAGGCTTTTGTATTTCGCTATTACACGTATTAGGGCTATGAGGAGTAAGGAGTATGAGGGCTATGAGGAGGGCTATGGAGGGTAAGAAAGTTGTAGTTAAATCGATGGCAAATAGTCCCAATAGAAAAGGTCAATCTAATATTAATTTTTATCCAAGCTAAATAGCTTAAATCTCTTTCAACATTATCATTATGGAATTTCTTACGTAAAAATGCTAGAACATCTGGAAGATGTTCCAGTCGCGTGTCACTTTGATTTCAAAACATATAACAAATGATGAAATGCAACGTGACACGCGAAATTACAACTTTCTTTTCATTTTTTTCTTAGGAAATTTGTTATCGTTGTTTGTTTTTTGCTTTTTCTTAGAAAATTTGTTATCGTTGTCGACCGTGATAAGAGCAATGGGTATATAAACATGTGTAATTACGGAAAATCTTCAGAATGCCTGTGGAGAGCAGCGTCTCAATACAGAATGAATAAATATACTTTTCTACTCTTGACTCTTTTCTCTAGTAAGTAAAGTTCTATCCATTTGCTTTTCAAGACTTTTTTTGCACCCTTTCTATTTTAATTGGGTACTACAGACTACAACACTCGACAGAACCGTTCTTAGGGTCGTTGGTGCTCGGCACAAAATCAAAAAACGAATACCCCCTCTTGAGATAACAAATACACAAAACATCAACCTAAGGAAGCCCTATAAACTCCAGCCACGTTGCCGTTGGCTCGGCTTATTTTTTCAGTAGCTAAAGTAACTTATTTTATCTTGTAGGATAGATATACTAAAAGATACAAATATAATCCTACAAGATACAAGTATCAGTATGATACAAGATACATGTGTATTTTGTATCTTGTATGCAAGATACAATCCTAGAGATATTCTACAAGAAATCCTAAAAAAACCGTTCTATGCATTAAAATATACTCGTTAAAAGTTATTAGAAGCCATTGACCTCACCCTTTGGCTAAAAAAAAATCCTCCCTGGTTCCTTCGCTTCCTTGCTCAACCATCTGATTTGCAAAAACAGTCTTCCGCTGCATTAACCTTCTACAAAAAATGAAGCAAAGTTAATTTTAGTTTACATTTTTCCTACTTCTCTTGTTTCAAAATTTTGCAAATTGTTTTTGTATGTAATCTGAAAGATTTATAAAAGTTATTTACTTTACAAACATTTACAACATTTATTTCTTGTAGAATTTTATTTGCATCGTTTTCTTTTCTTTTTATTAACTGATTTTTTCTCATAATGACGTTTCTTATCTTACACATTACTTAACTAATTTTTGACACTAAAAGGGGGGTTCGAATATTATAAAGCTTCTCCTACTATTTTAATTTTTATTCTTAAGAAATTATTTAGTATTTATGTTATTATATTGACTGACTAGCCTATATATTGAGTGGAAACTTTTTTCGGAATCGATTTTTTCTTTTTTATCAAACCGATTTTTTTTATTGGTCTGTTTCTTATCTTATATACTACTTATCAAATCTTTTAAAATGAAAGGGGAGTTTGACTATTATAGAGCTTCTACTATTCCATTTTCACTTTTATGAAAATATACTATTTATACTATTACATATATTGACTGTATATAGAGTGAAAACTTTTTTAGATATCATTTTTTCTAATATATATGTTTCTCTTTACTTAGTTAATTTTCAAACATTTGGTGGTAACGAATCCAACAGTTCGTGGTAACGAACTCTAAATAAGGAGCGACCCGGCTCAATAGTAACCGAAACTCTAAAAACTAAATTTTGATACCAGTAGCTACATCAAACGAAACACATTTTTATGCTGATTTCAAATATATAGGTTTCATCAAGTTTAGTCTTACCCATCAAAAGTTACGAGCCTGAAAATATTTGCCTTATTTTCGATTAAAGGGGGGAAACACCCCCTAAAAATGATAGATCGAAAGGGCTAGTGCCTTTTTTTATAGCTGAAAGTGATTGGATAGCGACTAACGACCCTCTCACGCCCACCATTTTCCCAAACACATCCAATCAAAATTTTGAGATATCCATTTTGTTCAACGTAGTTGAAAGTTCTGGAAATTTGGTCTTTTAGGATGATAACCCCCTCAGAGCCCTCAGTGCAAGGGTTGTAAGCTATGCTCTGGGGGCATATAAGGTTTATACAGAAAGTTTTTGTAGAAATGTCAAAAAGGGCTCATTTGATTGGAAATTGAAATTGACCTTTTTAATAGTCGAAAGCGAGTGGAGAGTAATTATTCCTCCCCCCTCTCATGCCTACCATTTCCCCAAAAAATTTCAATCAAAGTTTAGAGATAGCCATTTTGTTCAACGTAGTTGAAAGTTCTGGAAACTATGTATTTAAGGATGACAAACCCCCCAGAGCCCCCAAGGCAAAGATTGTAAGTTATGCCCTGGGTGCATATAAGGTTTTTACAGATAGAGTTGTCGTAAAACTTCAAAGGGGCTCATTCAAGTGGAAATTGAGAGTGCTAGTGCCCTTTTTAATAGTCGGAAGTGATTTGAGGGTAACTAACCCCCGTCTCACGCCCACCATTCCCCAAAACATATCCAATAAAAATTTTCAGATAGCCATTTTGTTCAACGTAGTAGATATTCTGGAAATTAGATCTTTTAGGATGACTTCAAAAGGGCTCATTCGATTAGAAATTGAAAGGGCTAGTGCCCTTTTTAATAGTTAAAAGTGATTGGCCAGCTACTAACGCCCCTCTCACGCCCACCATTTCCCCAAACACATCCAATCAGAATTTTGAGATGGCCGCTTTGTTCGACGAAGTTGAAAGTTCTGGAAATTAGGTCTTTGAGGATGACAGCCACCCTAACAGCCCTTAGGGTAAGGGTTGTAATTTATATCCTGGGGGTATATAAGGTATTTATAGAAAGGGTTGTCGTAGAAACTCAAAAAGGGCTCATTCGATTGGAAATCGAAATTGCTAGTACCCTTTTAATAGTCGAAAGTGATTGGAAGGCTTGATATTTTTATATTAAAGATCGATGTGGGTATAATGTATTATTTTTGTTGTTGTTGCTGTTGTTTAGACCACGGCGCTTCGTATCGAAAGAGTTGTAGGAACTTTGAAAAGGGCTCATTCGTTTGAAAATAGAAAGGGCTGATGTCCTTTTTAATAGTCAAAAGTGATTGGAGGGCAACTAATCCCTCTCCAGCGCCCACCCTCCCATTTACCCATTATGTTTAAAGACTAAATGTTGCCTTAAGATTAAATCAAAATGCACTGTGTTAATGCAAAATTCCCAATAAGGCATCTCAGCAGTATCCCAAGAACGACTGAGGATATTATGTTCAAACTTTCAGGACTACTTCTGCTCTTAAAATTGAACCAAATCAAAATAGCGTAAGTGTATTCAAGCTATCAAAGAAATTCAGTCAAATAATGTCAGTTTAATATACATATACTGATATTTATTGATCAAAATGTTAATATTATTTGATTTATTAAAGTTATAAAATTTCAAAAAATTATTCGAAATGTATAATGTTCTTACTTTTATAGCTTTAATAAATCAAATAATATTAACATTTGATTACGAAATAAAAGTATATTTATATTAAACTGACAATGCATATTCATTTGTATTTTTATTATGTTCTTGTATGTAATTATGTTCTGGTCTTGGGAAGGCACAGGGGTTTTGAGCGCAACTTATGTTAATTTCTGCTCATTTTGAGTTTGACTTTGTTATTTATTGTAATTTCTGTTCGTTTTGGGTTTCATTTATTTACCAATGCTGATATGTGGTAGTTTCACGCTTGGTAGACAATTTGATTTTATTTTTGCTCATTTTTTGTTTAATGGAGTTCTTTACTTTTCTTTGAAAAACTTATTTGTGGAAATTTTTTTTTAATTAATTGACAATAAAAGGGGGGTTTGACTATTGTAGAGTTTCTCCTACTATTTTGATTATCATTTTCATACAAATATATTATATTTGTACTATTGTATATGTTGACCACTCATTGAGTAAAAAAAAAAAAATCGGTGTCGGTTTTTTCTTTTTACTTATCGTTTTTTTGTCCAATAGGTTTGTTTCTCATCTTTTACGTTACTTAACTAATTTTTAAAAACAAAAGGGGAGTTTAACTACTATTAAGTTTCTTCTGCTATTTTTATTTCCATTTTTATGAAAATATATACTATTTTTATTCTCTTTTATAATGACTAGACATTGAGAAAAAAATTATTTCCCTATCGGTTTTTTTCTTTTATCTTATCGTTTTCTTTTCCAGTAGCTTTGTTTCTTATCTTATATATCACTTAACTAATTTTTTAAAATAAAAGGGGAGTTCGACTACTATAGAGCTTCTCCTACTATTTCTATTTTATTTTTTTTTAAATATATACTATTTAAACTTATCAATACTATTTATATTTCCAAATATTACTATCTGTTTTCTGTCAACCTGTGGTGTTACTTTTTTTTATTCTATCCCTCTTCTTTCGATTTGCTACTGGGGAGTTACAAAATGTACCTCCTCAACTGATATTACTACTACTACTAACAACTCACAGCAGCACCAAGCCGCCTGAGGCCAACACAGCTACGCACGCTCCTCCTTCATCCCAATATATTCAAAGCCTGCCTTTATACACCCTCCCAGGAAGTTCCTATTTCCTTACATTCTTTTTTTTTGACGTCCTCCCGCCCCTGACGAGACCAACCTGATTTCTGTTTAGCCCTAGATGGTTGGCCGAAACGGACAATCTTCAGCAATCTGTCATCCTTCATCTGCAAACCGTGGCCTAGCCACTTCAACCTTTCTTTCACTAAAGCCATAGAAAGCGGTATTGAACCACATTTTTGTACAGCCTACTGTTTGAAATACGGTCAGTCAGCCGGGTACCCAGAACAATCCATAAGCAATTTCTCTGGAAAACATCTAGCAAGCCTTCATCCGCTTTTCGGAGCGCCCATGCTTCAGGGCCATATTTGACCACTGTCATCACTGTAGCTTCTAATATTCTAATCTTGGTTTGCCGACTTATATTCCTATTCTTCTAAACTTCTTTTAACTGTTATCATTTGACCTTATTGCTGCTCTTCTTTGGTGCAATACATCTTTTTCAGTTCTTTCAAAATTCGTTTGTGGTAAAAGTATTTAAGTAGTTTCTGTTCGCTTTAAATTGATATAGTCTTTTTCAATGGTTAATAAAACACATTTTAAAGTCTTTTTTTCTTAAGAATTAAGATTTTAGCTTACTGGTTCATTTTGCAATAAAATTTTAGTAATAATTGTACTATTATAATTGTTGTAATAATAGTTGTAATAGTTGTAATGGTTGTACTGCTTTAAACAGATGGGTAAAGGGAGTAATATTCAAATAAATTGGTTGAAAATCTGCAAAAATTTTGGGGTTCTATAGGGCTTATACGCCTTTTTGACCCCTATTATAAGCCAACCATGAGCACAAACTGATATAAACTAACCATCCCCCTCAACATGCCTTGAAAGTAACATCTTTATTCTCTTAACTTTTCCTGTGAAATCACAGATTCACCCTCTCGACAACCTTGGATGCACATAAGAGTCTTTTGATTTATTTCAATTTCCCACTCAACCTAACCTTACAGTTTTAACTTAATACCCTTAGCCGTTCCTTAGATATCAAAGATTCATCCTTTTCACAAAACTGGATGCACATAGCGTGTTTTGATCTTGTTTAACTTCCCCAATAACATACTCAGAAAGTTCCTACGTAATCCTCTTCGTTTCTCCTAAGATACTGCAGAGACACCAATTTTACAATTTGAACCCACATAGTGTCTTTTGATTTAGTTGTACATACCTTTTATATTTTCTTGAGAGTTTCATCTTAATGCACCATTACGTTCATGAGATGTTGCATCTGTGCCATATTAACAGTCTGGATACATTTAAACTCTTTGATTTAGTTCAGTAGTAGTTGCGGAAGTAGTAATTGCATCAGTAAATATATAGCCTTAAAAGTTTTAAGGTTCGTACAGTGTTTACAGAAAACCCAAAAACACACAAAACTTCGATGAAATATGATTTTCTTAACATTTAGGCCTAGAAGATTCTTGGCTCTTAGTTCCCCAAAACACTTACCATGATCACTATGATGGGAAAGCAGCTAAATGAATGTTTGTGAAACTTGAAATAAGTTTTGTCTAATGGTTGTATATATTGTTGCAAATATGCATCGTTTCAATATGCGCCTCTTTTTCAGTCACTTCTGCAGCTGATATTAGTGGAATTCTTTGCAGTGACAAAGCAACTATTAAACGGACATGGTCGAATGTTACTGACTTGCCATCTTTCGGGCGTAACGTTTTTCTTAGGTAACGTTTACTTGTTTCCGGTTTATCTCTTTTATTGTTTCTTATCTCTATTTCATTCTTCTAATCTCTTTTTGTTTCTTAAATCACTATTTATTTACGTGAACATAAATTTCAGGAAATGAAGCATATTAATAGAATCAAAGCTATTGAATCTATGCAAATATTTCGTTTATTTTTTTAAATTAAATTTTAGGATTTTAATTTTTCAGATTAAACAGTAACTTAGTTGTTTTATGCTCAATAAGCTAGCTTATAATTGTAAAACATGATGTAAAATCACAATTAAAGTGTAGTGGCTCAAGTGAAATAGAATACAAATTTTGTGTGTGTTGCAAAAAAAAACTTCGCTGTCGCAAAAAAAAATCGTCACTGAAAATTAGGATTAGAACATTGAATTTTCATTTTATTAAGCCTATTTTCTGATTTTATAGAACCATTGGTTAGATACATTCACCCCTGGTAAAAAAAAGAAAAAAAAGATAAAATATTTACACATTCGTAATTCTTGAGCCGTCCTAGCCGAGGTTCACACTGAGGTTCACCGAGGGTGCAGATTTTCGAGTCCTGGTATCACTGATTATTTGAGACACAGGACAAGGGTCAGTGGCTAGACTCTTGAAATGTCCATTCATAATGAGATTCTATTAATAGTAAAAGTTAGTTGGCGCAAACTTAACCTAAAACTAAAAGTTTGCTTTTTTTCAGAAATTTATCCTTTTTTTTTTAATCCATATTGATTTAGCTGAACATAACTTTAAAGAAATGAAGCTTTAGCCTGTTTATACTTTATAAATTAGCTATTATTAGAACACAAATATTGGATCTATTGCTTCAAGAGTTACACTTCCGGTGGTCACTCGGGGGTTTTATTCTTTTGGCACATTCAAACGTCTGGTGGTTGATTTTTTAAAGCATAGCTTTAACTTATAAACTGCCAGAGATATTTTTTTGCAATACTATTTTTTATTTCTATATTTTGTATGTGTTTTTCATTAATTTTGGATTTTTATATTGGTGCATTTATTGATATTTTTTTTCTAGTTGATCTTAAAAAAAACAGAATGATTCAAAACATTTGGTGACTGATTTCCCATTGATTAATTTCAATTTGTAATTTGTTAAATATGGATCTCTTTTTTTCTCTTTCTTTTTCGTCAAGTCCGTGGAGTCCCATGTCACCTGATTTTGGTTTTTGTCGTATTTGAATGACTGACAAGATAACCCCCAGGAAACTACCCTCCCCATGGATATTTCCCCCCGTGGAAAAAATTCCAGCAGAAAATTCGTTCCCCCCACTCAAAAATGTATGCATAGTTCCTAATAACAAATACTATGGGTAATCAATGCGTAAATTTTATATTTATCCAGGAGACAAGTCTTTAAATTAAAGACCTTTCCTCTGGGGCTGTTGGGGGTCATGTCATATCCAAGGACATATTTATTGAGCCTTTCAACTATGGTGAACAAAATAGCCATATCAAAATTTTGATCGAACAATTTTAGGAAAATGGGGTGGGAAAGGGGGCCTAGTTGCCCTCCAATCTTTTTTTCCCTTAAAAAGGACACTGGAAATTTAATATATGTTCGAATAAATCCTCTCCCGATATTCTAGGACTATTGGGTCGACGCGATCGCCTCTGAGAAAAAAAAACAAAAAAAAAACACGTATTCGTGATCTTTCTTCTGGCCAAAAATAGAAAATTCCACATTTTTTCAGATGAGAGGTTGAAACCTCTGAAAATAAGTTATCTGATACACTGAATCTGATGGTGTGATTTTAATTAAGATTCTTTGACTTTTAAGGGGCTTTTACTCCCTATTTTGGGAAATCAGGCAAATTTTCCCAGCATTTGACGTGAAACACTAAGCTAAATGAAACTTATATATTTGAAATCAGTATAATAGGCCAATACCCTTGATATATCTGTCGGTATCAAAATCTTGTGTTTTATAGTTTCGGTTGCTATTCAGCCGCGTCACTCCTTACCCACAGTTCATTACCACGAATTGTTGAAAAGAAGGTCTTTTAATTGCTAATATAAAACAAAAGCATAGATATAGATTTCGGCTCGAAGCAAATTATATTAAAAACATAATATCCTCTGCGAAACCATGGCTATGTTTTCATTTTTTCTTTTATTGTAGTTTATATAATTTCGGAGACCACGGTGCCTTTTCATGACGATAAATAAAAGTTAAAATAGGGATAAAATTCTTTTAATAAACAGTGTTTCACAAATAGTGATAGAAATTCAAAAAAACGCTGTGACGTTCACTACATATGTGACTGAAATATCTGGTATTTGTTGTGAATTAATTTAAAAAAAATTCCCAAAAAATAAGTTTTTGAAAGAAAAGTAAAGGCCGTTTTAAGCTTAAGCTCAGTAGATACAAATACCTGTTAAAATTCAAACTCAAAACGACCAGAAATTACTATTAATGAATAAATGAAACCCCGTTTTGAGTTTGAATATTAACAGGTATTTGTATCTGCTGAGCTTAAGTTTAAAATGGCCTTTGCTTTTTTTAGAAACTCATTTTTCGGAAAGTTTTTTTTTTAAATAAAATTTTGTTCATTTTTCATTACAAAAAGTTGGAAGGTTTTTAAAATTCCTTATTTCAAAATCAAACTTAAAAAAAAATAAATCAAATCTTCATCAAAGTAGCAACATCAAAATGAAAAAAGTTTGCCCCCTTTGAAATGCGCCCCCTTTGAAGTTTATTTGACGACCCCTTCTATATGAGGTGCGTCTGGGAAAAAAACAAATGGAGTGAGGGGGGGGGGGAGGCTAGCTGCCCTCCGATAATTTTTTACTTTTAAAAAGTGAATTAGAACTTTCAATTTCCAATCAAATGAGCCCTCTATGAAATTTATATGATCATCCTTTCCTTAATAACCATATAAGCCCCCAGGGAATAACTTACAACACCTACCCTTGGGCCCTTGAGGGCTGTATCGACACCAGAGTCTTTGTTATCTGACCTTTGAATTATTTTTAGCAAAATATCTACCTCAAAATTGTTATCTGATGCATTTATTGCGTGAGGGGGGGGGGGGGGCTAGTTGCCCTTCAATCTCTTGTGACTCTCAAAAAGTGAATGAGAAATTTCAATTTCCAATTAAATTAACCCTCTCCGAAGTTTATACAAGCGTCCCTTCCATAAAAACGATATGTGCCCCCAGAGCATTACTCACGACGCCTAACCCTGGGCCCTGAGGGGTTGCATCTGAACTGGAGTTTTTCTTATCTGACTTTTGAACGAATTTTGACGAAATGGCTATCTAAAAGATTTTATCAGATAGGCTTGGGGAATAAAGTGTGTGTGTGTGGGAAGGGGGGGGGGGGCAAGGATAGTTGCCCTCAGATATCTTTCGACTCTTAAAAAGTAAACTAGAACTTTCAATGTCCAATCAAATGAGCCCTCTCTGAAGTTTATACGAGCATCCCTTTCATAGGAACTATGCAAGGCCCTAGGACAACACTTACAACGCCTACTCCCTGGTCCCTGGGGAGCTTTACTTACTCCCAAGTTTTTGTTATCTATTTTTTGAACAACTTTTAAAAGACTGATTATTTCAAAATTTGTAGAGGGTGGGTTTGGGGAAAAAGGGCGGGGGGCTAGTTGCCCTTAAATTTCTTGACCCTTAAAAAGTGAACTAGAACTTTCAATTTCCAATTAAATGAGCACTCTATTAAGTTTACACGAGCATCCCTTTCATAAAAACCATAGAGCCCCTTAGGGCATAACTTAGAACGTCTTCTCCCGTGCCTTGGGGGGCTGTATTGACACCGGAGTTTTTCTTATCCAACCTTTGAACTATTATTTTTTAACAAAATGTCTATCCCAAAATTTTCATCAGATGGGTTTGGAAAAAGAAGGCAAGGGTGGGGGAGGCGATGGGACCTCGGATCTTTTTTGACTATGAAAAAGTGAATTCGAACTTTCAGTTTCCGATCAAATAATCCCTCTATGAAGTTTATACGAGTATCCCTATCACAAGAGCAACATATGTCCCAGGACATAACTAACAACGCCTGCCCCCAGGCCCTGGGGGGTTTTATCAACACCTGAGTTTTTGTTAACTGACTTTTGAACAATTTTCACTTAATGGCATTCTCAAAATTTTTATCGGATGCATTCGGGAAAAATTGGGGCGTGGGGGGGGGGGCTAGTCACCCTCCAATCTCTTTTGACTTTCAAAAACTAAACTAGAACTTTCAATTTCCAATCAAATTAGCCCCCTCTGAAGTTTTTACAAGCATCTCTTCCATGAGAACCATATATTCCCTCAGGGCATAACCTATAACCCCTGCCTTCGGGCCCCGGGGGGCTGTTTCGACCACGGAGTTTTCGTTATGTGGTCTTTGAACTATTTATTAAAAAATGTCTATCTCAAAATTCTTATCAGATGGGTTTGAGAAAAAAAGGCGTGGGGGGGGCTAGATGCCCTCCAATCTCTTTTGACTCTTAAAAAGTGAAATAGAACTTTCAATTTTCGATCAAATGAGCCCTTTTTGAAGTTTATATGAGCATCCCTTCAATTAGAACCATATATACCCCCAGGGCATAACTTGCAACGCCTGTCCCCGGGCCCTGGAAGGTTGTGTCGAAACCAGAGTTTTGTTATATGATATTTGAACTATTCTTAACAAAATAGCTATTTCGAAATTTTTATCGGATTCATTTGGGAAAAAAGGGCGGGGGGAGGGGGGGGGCTGGTTACTCTCCAATATCTTTTGACGCTTAAAAAGTTAACTAGAAGTTTCAAATTCCAATCAAATGAAATCTTTCTGAAGTTCATACGAGCATTCCTTCCACAAAAACCATATATGCCCCCAGAGCATAACTTATAACCCTTGCCTTGAAGACCTTAGGGGGGGGGGAGTGTCATGCTCAAAAATATAATTTCCAGAATTTTCAACTACGTTGGACAAACTGGCTAACATAATTTTTATTGGATGTGTTTGGGGAAATGGTGGGTGTGGAAGGGGTATTAGTAGCCTTCCAATCACTTTTGACTATTAAAAAGGACACTAGCCATTTAAATTTCCAATCGAATGAGCCTTTTTTGAAGTTTCTACGACAACGGTTTCTATGAAAAAAAAAACAATATATGCCCCCAGGGCATAACTTAAAACCCTTGCCCTGAGGGCTGTAGGGGGAGGGGGGGGGGGGTTGTCTTCCTCAAAGACCTAATTTCCAGAATTTTCAACCAAGTTGAAAAAAATGGCAATCTCAAAATTTTGATTGGACGTTTTTGGGGAAAAGGTGGGCATGAGAGGGGGGTTAGTTGCCCTCCAATCACTTTCGACTATTAAAAAGGGCACTAGCCCTTTAAATTTTCAATTGAATGTGCCCTTTCTGAAGTTTCTACGACAATGCTTTCTATACAATGCTTATATGCCCCAATGGTATAACTCACAACCCTTGCCCTGAGGGCTTTGGGAAAGTGTCCTCCTCAAAATCATAGTTTCTATTTGGAAATCAATAACTTGGAACAAAATGGCTATCTCAAAATTTTAATTGGCTGTGTTTGGGGAGGTGGTGGGCGTGGAAGGGGTGATAGTTGCCTTCCAATCACTTTCGACTTTTAAAAAGGGAACTAGCCATTTAAATTTCCAATCGAATGAGCCCTTTCTGAAGTTTCTACGACAACGCTTTCTATAAAACCTTATATTCCCCCAGTCATAACTTACAACACTTGCCCTGAGGGTTGTGGGGAGGTTGTTACCCTCAATCAATCAATCAATCAATTAATTTATTAATACTAAAAACAAAACAATTACAAGCTTAAAGTTTATACACGCCCAAGAAGCTCAGCTTGTAAAGGGCCAACAAAACAAACAAGACACTTATAAAGCACATAAAAAAAACAGAAGAAAAACATAATTAAAAAAAAAAAAAAAAAAAAAAAAAACTGGATCGAGAGAAATTTATGAAAATAGGATAATTAACAGGAAACTTAACAAATAACTGAAAAAAAATATATATATAAACGAAGAAGAGATTGAAAATTAGGATAAAAAAAAAAAAAAATAAATAAAAAAAATCAGAAAAATATATTGAATGAAAAAAAAATACATATAAATTTGGATGGAATCCAAAAAAAAGAAGAAAAAAAAGGGAGAGATACTATACTGGAAAGACCCAGTGAGAAACTGCCTTTTGCAGAAAGAGATAGAGGGACATCAGGAGGGATGGAGTTCCATAGTAAAATAGATTGATAAACAGGAGACCTCTGACCTGCTGTTGATGATCGCTTAGGTAAAATGAATCTGCGATAAGAGCTACGTAAAAAAGAAGAGTACCTACCTGAGCCTGACAGAAAGAAAAACTGCTGCAGAGATGGTGGAAGTGTACCTAGAAAAGCAGAATTTGCTAAATAAAGGTAACTTTTACCCACAATACGATCCAGCGAAGCTATTCCGGTATCATTATAAAGATCAGAGGAAGGGTAAAAACGAGGTAGAAGAAAAGTAGCATTCACTGCCCTATTTTGGGCTCTTTGAAGTGAGCAGAGAAGAGATTTATTAGTACTACCCCAGACAGAACAGCAATAAGAAAGGTAAGGAAAAATAAAAGCATAATAAAGAGAAAGCATAACATCTGGGGGAAGAAATGAGTTCAGCTGTGATGACGTGGCCAAAATAAGGGATACTGTGAGCATCAAATATGTGGCTGGAGCACCCGCAGAGGGAACTCCAAATATAAACCACAATAAATAAAAGTTCAAATAGGGATAAAATCCGTTTAATAGAGTGTTTCACAAACAGTGATATAAATCAGAGGCAACGCTATAGCGGCGCTTGTAGTAAAGGCCATTTGGCTCCAATGTTTTATTATTATTAATGATAAAAACTTTTTCCACAAAATAAGTTTTTCAATGAAAAGTAAAGAACTCCATTGAACAAAAAATGAGTAAAAATAAAATCAAATAATCTACCAAGCGTGAAACTACTACAAATCAGCATCGATAAATAAATTTAACCCAAAACGAACAGAAATTACAATAAATAACCGAGTCAAACTCAAAACGAGCAGAAATTAACATAAGTTGGGCTCAAAACCCATATGCCTTCCCAAGGCCAGAACATAATTTGCACTTTACTGAAAAAAATTCAAATGAATGTGGATTGTCAGTTTAATATACATATACTGATATTTAGTAACCAAAATGTTAATATTATTTGATTTATTAAAGTTATAAAAGTAAAATACTTTCATATTTTTTCAGTAAAGTGCAAATTATGTTCTGGACTTGAGAAGGCATATGGGTTTTGAGCCCAACTTATGTTAATTTCTGCTCGTTTTGAGTTTGACTCGGTTATTTATTGTAATTTCTGTTCGTTTTGGGTTAAATTTATTTATCGATGCTGATTTGTGGTAGTTTCACGCTTGGTAGATTATTTGATTTTATTTTTGCTCATTTTTTGTTCAATGGAGTTCTTTACTTTTCTTTGAAAAACTTATTTTGTGGAAAAAGTTTTTTCATTAATAATAATAAAACATTGGAGCCATATGGCCTTTACTATAGGTGCCGCTATAGCGTTGCCTCTGATTTATATCACTGTTTGTGAAACACTATTAAACGGATTTTATCCCTATTTGAACTTTTATTTATTGTGGTTTATATTTGGAGTTCCCTCTACGGGTGCTTGAACTTAAGAGTACTTGCGTTAGCTCTTTATAGAACAGATAAGTTTTTAGTTTAGACCTTCTAAAATCACAATTTTATATGTTTTTCCAATTCTTATTTAACTATCCTGTTTTTGGCTTTCCTTTTGTGCTGTTTTTAGATTCTCCGTCTTCTAAAAACAATGGTCATCACGGTTGCCTGATCTATGCGCACTCTTAGCCATTTCATACGCTAGCATTATAGAAGTTACAACGCTTTCTGAGTGTTAATGAATTGTATAGAATTTACAGCGTAACCAAAAACAGATAATTTCGATCTGGTTTTCTGAAAAAAAAACAAAAAAAAACAAAAAAAAACAGAATTTAAAGTTTTAAATATCCTGACGATTACTCTCCCACTATTAAGGCCATTAGGTAAATGTTATTTTTCGTATTGATTTTAAGTTCTTACTCGATTCTAAAAGCTAAATTTTCTTTAAAATATCTAATAGAACACCTTGTTTAGTGTCTTTGCTGTAAAACCAGAATACAAGAATCTCTTTGTTGAATTCCGAAACATCCCTGCTTCTGAGTTGGCCAATAGTGAACGCCTCCTCTACCATGGGGGTCGTGTTTTGTCATCCATTGATGAGACCATCGCTGGAATAGATACACCAGACCATGCTGTGAAGACACTCCTTGCTCTCGGTGAAAGACACATCAGTAGAGGCACAGTAAGACGACACTTTGAGGTAAGAATCTCTTATATTATAAATCTTTTACGACCTTTACAGAAACAGAAGAAGAAACCAATATACTGAATAGGCTAATACATTCAGGAATCATACAAAATGAGTATATTATCAAAGTTCTCTCATCATTGTTCTATATGGCGGAACAGCGGCGTTCTTCACACTTTTTGCTATCATCAGTGAGCTGTTAGATCTTGGAACAAAGATGAGTTAAAAAACGATAATCTTTCAGAAAGATGCAAGATCTTAGGTGTAAGATCTTAGTGCTAAAAAACAGCTCTATTGTATTTACAATGCTGCCTGATTTCAGTTTATCTGCTGATAAGATTGGGACAGTAACAGTCTCCCTACAAATTTTATGCCAAGAGCCTGCCCTTGTCATCTTCAAAGATTGCCCTCCAATAAGCGAAGCTTCCAACATAGGCCTAGTTGTGAAACATTAAGTGATTGAGTGTTTGAAAATGGACATCCACCACATGGCCAATATGGCCACATGGTTTTTGATGAGTAGTAAATAATTCAGACAAAAACTTTGGAAAGTAGTGGATAAATATGTTAAGTTAAGTGAAAGTGATAGTTACTAGGGGGGATTGTCACTAGTGATAAATCACTAGGGGTGGCAACCTTGGACAAAGGCAAATATTTGGAAACCAATCTTTTTTTGAGAAGACAGATTGTTGGGGAAATCCCCCCAAAATTGGGGAGAGTGGAAGCACTGGTGTTTCCAGACAAAATCTACCAACAATTTTTGGCACACTGCCAAGTAACATTGCTACTATGCTGCCCCCCTTTTTGCATGGCAGAGCACAACTTATGTTTTGACAGCTTTTCTTTGAGCAAATAATTTGGACATCCACCATATGGCTAATATGGGGTAAAAATTTAGAATTGTGGCTCCTGATAAGGAGACATGTTAAGAAAACAATTCTTACTTTAAAATATGTATAATGATCCTAGTTAACATATTATCCAAGGGGAGAACCTTCATCATCAAGTCTTTTCTCTAAAAATCCTTCTTTTTCCAGCTTAAAAGAAAAAGTTTTCAAAACCCACGCCGCTGAGATTCAATGCCTAAAGCGGGACTCCAACGGCGTCAATAAAGTATTCCGCAAAGTTACATACCGTAAAGTTCGTCGCACTCACACATCGAATTTTACCTTCCTGACTTTATGGAAACTTTTTGAAGCAATTAATTTGAATTATTCCCACGTTCATTCTTGAATATATCTGACATTATGATTTCATAACTTTATCAATTTAATAAGTTAGTCTTAAGTTAGATGTTGTTTTTACTTTCAAATTTACTAAAGAAGGCTCACAGATAAAAATGAGGACCCAATTCTTGACACATTACTTCACTTATTTCCTTAATGCATTTTCAACACAAATTCTGTCCTTTTGTTCCCCTGGGGAGGAACTGTATATTAAAGGTTTATTTCTCACCAGTGAAATAAGCACGTCTTCTGCTTCAATGTTCCACATATCAATGTTCCACAGATTAGAGAAAAAAGTTCAACACTGGCTATCAAATTAGTTTCTTTTAGCTGAATTGAAATTTTCCACAAGTCTTCTCCTATTAGCTAAACTTTCCGGACCTAATTGAAAAAGTTAAATAAAGTTTAACTTCTTTCCGACAACCATAAAGTCAATAAAGTTATAAGAGGAAAACGGTTTATTAACTTTATGGACAGCTTTATTAACTTTATTGACGCCGTGGGAGCCCCGCTTAAAACTTTTGAACTTGCAGCTATAAATTGCCACCAAATAAGTTGTTTTATAGATAGCAAGAGAGCATTCATGCTAGTCTTTAGTGTTCATATTTTGATTTTGGCCTTGCACCACTGCTCATTAAAAAAAAAGTATTAAAAAGACGGGCATGAACGCTATCTATAAAACAATTCATTTCGCGGCAATTTATAGCTGCAATTTCAAAAGCCTTAGGCATTGAATCTCAGTGGTGTGGGAATAGAAAGAAGTCTCAACTGACATTGCTGTCAAAAGGAGACTCAAACCTCTCAGATCAGATCAGTGGCGTGGGTTTCGGAAACTTTCTTTTAAGCTGGAAAAAGAAGGATTTTTAGAGAAAAGACTTGATGATAAAGGTTCTCCCCTTGGATAATACAAGAACTAGGATCATTATACATATTTTAAAGTAAGAATTGTTTTCTTAACATGTCTCCCTATCAGGTGACACAATTCTAAATTTTTACCCCATATTAGCCATCCCTGAAAGTTTCATTTTCCTAACCTAACCCCTTTCCAAAATAGCCAAAGGTAGAAAATTTACCAATTCAATAAATCTCTCATGGTGAATTAAGGCTGGAAATTTCTAAATTTCCATTGAACAAACTTTGATTTTCTTCTTTTTTCCTTTTCACTGGTTGTTGTTGTGGGCCACTGTACACATTAGATATACAATGTTTTAAAAGGGATACCATAAAGTATGTCACAGGAAGGTATTTTGTCACTCCTTGTCCCTCTAGAGGGTCTTGACCTTTGAAAATATGTGTTATAAAAGTGAAACCTTGCAGAATGGATCTTCTTCCAAATACCTTTCCAAAACTAGACTGTACACCCATCCCTGAAATTTTCATTTTCCTAACCTTACACCTTTTCAAGATAGCCAGAAGTAGCTAAAGTAGAATTTTACCAAAGCTTTTTGAAACACATAAGGTCAATATATACAAAATCATATTATTGAGTTAGGACTAAAGTGAATACACTATTCGATGCCTTTTTTTATGCTGATTATGAATATAATAAGCATTTCTATCGGAAATGAATTTCAGGCCCCCCCCTACATAGGCTATACCTAACCTAACCCGGAATTGGCAAAGACAGGGGGGGGGGCTGAAATTCATTTTCGATAGAAATGCTTATTATATTTGTAATCACCAAAAAAAAAGGCATTAAATGGTGTATTCACTTTTTTCCTAACTCAATAATATGATTTCGTATATATTGACCACACATAATATTTAAGAACACAAGGGCCATTGTAAATTTGCCTTTTAGGCCTATCTCCATTGAAAAATCCTTTTTATCCATTGATTTCTTTGGATAAAAGGCTTAAATAAACAATGCCCCACATGATTAAAGCCTAGAAATAAAGTTATGCCAAAGACTGGAATACCCCTTATAAGAACCTGCTAGCTTTATTCCAAAAGCTTTTACATGTTTCCTTATGTTTGAATTAGTTAAAGATAGATCAACTATATTACGTAGAGTTTACACCCTCCCCCACCCCATGTCCATCATTTCCAAAAACAAATCCAATCAAAATTTTAAGATATAAGCTTTGTTCATCATAGTTGAAAGGGCCACTAATTTTTTGATGTCCCCCCTCACTTCTCTCACAACAAGGGCTATAAGTTGTGCTAGTTGTCTATTGTTGATGTATAAGGTTTTTGTGGAAGGAGTGATCACATAGACTTTAATGTGTGACTCATTCAAATGGAAGTTCTAGTGCTCTTTTTCAGAGTCTTATTGGAGGGCAACTAATCTCCCCTCCCCTCTAGAGCCTCTGTTTCTTAAATGCATCTGATTGAAATTATGAGCTAGCCATTTTTTTAAAAACAGTCTAAAGATCATACAACAATGCCTCCATGGTTGACACAAACCCCCAGAGCCTATGGACAAGGGTTGTAAGTTATACCTTGGGAGGATATAAGGTCCTTTCAGTAGGGGCAATTGTATATGATTTGCAGGAGGCTGAGTTGATTGAAAATTTTAGTTTCCTTTTTAAGATTTGAAAGTGATCCTCCCTAACACCCTTTCTTCCACAATTACATGAAATTGAAATTTTTAGATAGCCCTTTTGTCCAAAGTAGTCCAAAGATCATGTATAATTTCCTCCAGCGTTGAAACAACCCTCCAAAGCCTGGGGGCAAAGGGTTTTAATTATGCTCCTAGGGCACATAAGGTTTCTATTGAAATTGAAAGTTCTAGTGCACCTTTTAAAAGTCAAAAGGGATCAAGGGACAACTAGTCTACAACCCCCCCCCCCCCACTCCTATGCTCATCATTTTGAAAAATACATACAATTACTATTTTGAGACAGCTTTTTTGTTCAACATAGTTTGTAGCTCTGGTAGTTATTTCTTCATGGATGTCAACCCTCCCCAGCTCTCAGGGTAAGAACTGCAAGTTAGGCAGTAGGCAGGGTGTCCATTGATTACATGTAGTATATGTTATTGAGAAAAGTGGAGCTGACTGAGAGAAAAAAACAACAACAAATGAAAATAGATTGATATTTTAATATAGGCCTACATTTATCAATATTTATTCCTTAAAGTCTTAATAATTTCTGATTTATTAAAGTAAAAAAGCTAATTAAAATATATTTTGTCTTCAGTAATGTGCAAATTATGTTCAAGTTTTTGAAGGCATGAGGGTGTCAGTATTACTAATTTGAATTTCTGCTTATTTTAAGTTTGACTCAATTATTTATTGTAATTTCTGTTCTTTTGGGGTTTCATTTATTTATTGATGGTGATTTATGGTAGTTTTACACTTGGAAGATTATTTGACTCTATTCTTGCTCATTTTTGGCTTAGTGAAGCTGTTTACTTTTCTTTTAAAAACTAATTTTGTAAAAAAATTCTTAAATTAATGATGGAAAAAAGCAGTCTTTTCACTGTCACCCCACTGATGCACTCAGATAACTTTCATTAATTTCAAATAGTCTCCTCCTTTATACACTTTTCCCTACATAATGTTTGTTCATTAGGCTCAAGATTCAAGTCCCCTTTTGGTGCTACTGATCATGTCTTATCAACTGATCAACTTATCAGACAAGCCCTAAAGGAAATGAAGGAATCACAGGCTCTCTCTCCTTGGGGTTCCTTCTGGCATGCTAGCCAACTACCATTTCTTGCTATTTCAGCTCCCATCTCACCAACAAAGTAGAGCTACACAGGTGTACAGATGCTTATGCTAGTGAATGGTAAGACAGTTGTTCCCAGCAGTAAATAGGTGTTACACCAGTGCAAAAAGGATTGTCATTTGATGGAGATCATGTCAAACCCATATTTCCTACTTCTACCATGTTAGTTCAATTTTTCTTTTCTATAATGACCCTCTCATATAAGGTCTGTGGATTATCATTATAGGTTCTGATTTCAAATTTTATTTAATCATTAAACACAACTTTTCAACGTTTCCAACCAAGGCACTCATTCAAACAGTCAGAATGGTTGAGATCCACTTGCCTTTTCATCTTCATGAGATAAGAGGCAAATTTAAGACCTATATTTAGGGCAGACTCTCACCTGACTTTTACATTATAATAAAGAAGTGACAGTTTCAATCTGCCATGTAACTAATGTGACCCTTCCCATCATGGTTGCCACCAAAGTCAGTTCCAAGAGTGCTACAATTACCAAGATTTGCATGCTACACAGTGATTTTGGTGTTATAGACCAAAAAAAGTCACTGCAATTGTGCTAAATGTGTGCTAAAATAGCACTTCTGTGCTATTTTAGCAACACCAAGTACATGCTACAGCTCTACATATAATTAAAAAAATGCTAAAATAGCACTTTTCTGCTATAGATGGCAACCCTGCTTGCTGTGACAACAAACATACCAGACAAGCCCAATGAAGGAGAATTATATAGTGGAAGTGTGTAAAAGGAGGAAACTGTTTGAACTGATGATATGAGTGTATCAGAAGCAAGATTATTAACCACATGTGTTTATTGATAATTTAATATCTTTCTTTTCCCTCTATGTATGTTTTTCTTTATGAATTTATCTCAAGCGCAGAATAGAAATACGAATAATAAAACTACATAATATAGTTATATAATAATAAAGCTAATATGTTTTGCTGCCAACTTTGAAATAATCTAAATATGGTATTTATATCTTCTGTTGGACTTGGTGCATAACAATAAAACATAAAAAGCAATGAGAGAAAGAAACATCTCCCCAGTGGAAAAAGTAGAAAAAAAGGTCTGGCATTTTTGATTAAAAAGATGAATGAAAAAATAAAACCCCCAGTGGTTTTAGTTTTCAGAAGTCAAATAATTTTTTGGTATTGCAAGCATTAATGGCTATTTTTTAGACCAATGACAAGCATGATCTGCTGAACAGAGTGTGGCAGAATATATACAGAATGGAAACTGAGATAGGCCCACATTCAGCAAATAAAGCCATGACATGTCAACCTTGTTTCTTATGTTTTTATCCAATTCAATAAAAATAATGTAAATACTCAAGATATTTTAAAATGATGTAAAACTGCATCATTTTTAGTACTGAAATTTCTTTGAGCTCAACATTTCTTTTTGCTCTTAATGATGTTTTTTTTTTCTAGGCGTTTTCATATGCCTTCATTGATGAATTGAAGATTAGAGGTGTTGACTCTGATGACCTTGCTGCTTGGAGAAGGGGCTGGGACACAATTATTGATGTTCTTGAGGCTGGACTCTTGAAACGTCAGATTGACCTTGAAGTAACTGGCCTTAGTTGCGTGGATGTTGCTAATGTCCAGGAAAGCTGGTCAAAAGTTAGAGGAAACCTTAAAACCACTGGTTCAGTTGTTTTCCAGAGGTACAGTAAAGACAACATATCAAGAAAAACTTTTAAGAAAACTAAAAACAAAACTTTAATTCTAAATTTTGAAGAGTTTCGAGCAAGGCCACACCATTAAATATATCTCAATCTGTAACTTAAAACGTGAGTAGAAGAATATCATTAACTTCTGACCCAAAAATTATGCATTATGTAGTAAATACAGATAAAATATTAAGATAATTTTGGACGATTTTTAAATTAGCAGGAGAGCCAAAGGGAGGAAATAAATTTAAATTATGAAAGAAAAGTAAAAAAGTTAAACCAAAAAAAATCACCAAATCATTTGATGTAGTATGAAAATTTGGACATAAATTTCATGTAAGTATCCTTTGTAACAACAAAGCTCCACCAGCAATGAAGAGTATTTGAAAAGCTTAACAAACAACAGATTAGAAAGTTGAATTTTAGTAGAAAAATCTTATGAGTAACTACTTCTCGTTTTATTGTAAACTAGTCATGGTTTTTTAACAGTGATGTCACCTTGTATGTGAATTAATTAAAAAAAACTTCTTCCACAAAATAAATTTTTCAAAGAAAAGTAAAGAACTCCATTAAACAAAAAATGAGCAAAAATAAAATCAAATAATCTACCAAGCTCAAAACTGCCACAAATCAGCATCAATAAATAAATGAAACCCAAAACGAACAGAAATTAAAATAAATAACTGAGTCAAACTCAAAACGAGCAGAAATTAACATAAGTTGGGTGCAAAACCCCTATGGCTTCCCAAGGCCAGAACAAAATTTGCACTTTACTGAATAAATACAAATGAATGTTTATTGTCAGTTTAATATACATATACTGATATTTAGTAATCAAAATGTTAAAATTATTTGATTTATTAAAGTTATAAAAGTAAAACATTTATATTTTGGGAGTGTCCTTCTCAAAGAGATATTTTCTATCTGTAAATCAACTACGCTGAACAAAATGGCTATTTCAAAATTTTGATTGGACGTATTTGGGGGAATGATGGGGGGGGGGGGGGCTAGTTGCCCTCCAATCACTTTCGACTATTAAAAAGGGTACTAGCCTTTGTATTTCCAATCAAATGAGCCTGTTTTGAAGTTTCTATGACAACGCCTTCTATAAAAACCTTATATATCCCCAGGGCATAACTTAAAACCCTTGCCCTGAGGGTTATGGGGGAGTGTCCTCTTCAAAAACAAATTTTCTATCTGGAAATCAACTACGCTGATCAAGATGGCTATCTCAAAATTTTGATTGGGTGTATTTGGGGGAATGATGGGGGTGGGGGGGGGTGAGTTGCCCTCCAATCACTTTCGACTATTAAAAAGGGCACTAGCCCTTTGAATTTCCAATCGAATGAGCCTTTTTTTAAGTTTCTGTGACAGCGCCTTCTATGAAAACCTTATATGTCCTCAGGGCATAACTTAAAACCCTTGCCCCGTGGGTTGTGGGGGAGCGTCCTCCTCAAAAAGATATTTTCTATCTGTAAATCAACTACGCTGAACAAAATGACTATCTCAAAATTTTGATTGGACGTATTTGGGGGAATGATGGGCGTTGGGGGGGGGGGTAGTTGCTCTCCAATCACTTTCGACTATTAGAAAGGGCACTAGTCTCTCCAATTTCCTATCGAGTGAGCCCTTTTCGAAGTTTCTGTGACGACTCCTTTGATACGAAGTGCCCGGGTCTGGAGAAAAAAACAACACATTATGCCCACATTGTTCTTTACTTAGGCAGCGCTAGCGCGCTGCCTATGATACCTGAAACAAGTGCCAAAAGTTGAATCCCTCCTACCTGTGGAAACGAGGAAATATAGAGACTCTTCTATTTACATTTTTGTGAAAACCATTACACATGTTAGGACTTTCCCTTAAAAAGAGGGAAAAATTCTTATTACCTCTATTGTCCTTATGTAATTGCCTAATAGCAAGAAGAATGTCTTAATAAAATTCAGTTTCATAGAATAAGTGAGGTTAGGGCCAGACCTTAAATAATAATTTCAAACAAATGATAGTATGTTCCATTTATTGAAAATCAACAATATCATTTCCTATGTATATGGGTGATGGATTCTGATTAGCTTTGTTTAGAAGAAAATACATTTACTGGTGGTAAAAACTATATAGCATTTGGCACAGTATTGTATTTTTTTGCATCTATGCATTATTTCTTGTTCTGCATAAATTATCCATCTGCGAGATGAAAGTCATAGTAGTTCAGCTAAAGTTCTTTCAAGGAGTCAAATGTTTTGCTCTGTGCTATCATGAATTAAAATATTTTCTGAAGAAGCTATTGGACAATTATGCTCACAGCTATATTTTTTTTTCAGCTCTTCAGACTACAAGACCGTACCATAATCTAATAATAACAAGGTAAAGTGAGTTGAAAGTATAGCCCCAAAAAAATTTGGATGGAAAAATTTGGTGTTATCTGCCGGGTGAAGGTTCTTTTTTCAGATCTTGGGAGTATCCAACTTTGCTGTTAGCGTTTATTGTCCCAGAATTTGAAATAACTGTATTTCTTCAGTTTTCTTTGTTGCTTTTCCTATCTTTCTTTTTGTCTTTGAATTGATAATTAGTTAATGTATTTATTTCTCAATTTTAAAGGTCATTGAAACTTATTTTTGGGGAGCATTATTTGTATTTTACATCTTGTTAAGAATAACATCATTTCATTTGTTCAAACCTTCCTTATTTTTTTTTGTTTTAACTAAAGAAATTTATGCTTTTCATGGCTTTAATTCAATTAAACTGATCAAACTGATCAGTAGTCTGTTTGTCCTAAAAGAGGCTTCAGAACAATAAAATTAGTCAGTAGCCTGTTATTTTTTTTTCTCAAAAGAGGGTTCAGGACAATAATATTCCCAGTAATTTTGGCTTTCTTAATTTTTAGATTGATAAATGCTCATCCAGAGTACCAGCAGCTCTTTAGACAATTCCGTGATGTAGAACCTGCCAAGTTGGGCAAAAGTAATTCATTTGTGGCGCATGTCTTCCGTGTTGTTGCTGCCTTTGATTATATCATCCAAGAACTGGACAACAACCAATTTGTTGTTTCTACCCTAAAGAGGCTTGGTGAGCAGCATATTGCTCGTGGCACTGATATAAGTCATTTTCAGGTGAGAACCCTATAGAATTTCCTTCAGAAATTAACTATCACTTGCCTTTTGCAACCTAGTATGTACTGCCTAGTCCGAAGAGTATGGTTAACTTACAAGAGTTGAAACTGGCGCTAGTACCCACAGAAAAAGCTATCAATACCATCTAGCGTGTGGCGACACTTCATTTTTTTCTACTTCTGTAATCAGTTTCTGTTAGGAACTGATATCGGATACTTATTGCTACCCTAATTTTACCAATTACACTGATTAAATTAATTATTCTTATCATTAAACTGAACAAATAAACCAAGTGTCGCTAATTACTAGATGAAGTTGATAGTTTTTTTGTCAACACAAGCAACAGTTTTCTCTTATAAGTTATCCATAATATTTATCCAAAGAGTATGGTGCCAAAGAGCCTTTTGAAAGATCTGAAAACAGACCAATCTGAATATTATTAAGTGCATTACAGCAAAATAAAACTAAATTTTGTATATTATGATAAAATATAAGTACAAATACAGATATAAAATTACTTTATATGAGACAATTCAAGTTTCAACTGTGCTAAATTCACTGCTAAAATTTTGAAGTCATTTAAAAATACTTTGTAAACCAATTCAACGGACCTTGTGTTTAGCCGTTATTCTTAAGAATTAATGCAAAAATTTAATCCTTAGTACAAAGAGTCGGACTTAGGACTGGGCTGTCCCCCTCATATAAATATAGCAACTCTTTTAACAAAGATTTTACACTTTTCCCTGAAATTCCACAGTTTTTCACGTGCTGATAACAGTGGTAAGGAACTATAAAATTAAATTATTTTCTATTTTCAAAATCAGCATAGATAATATATTTTTTTTGCATGTATTGTAATCAAAACTTAATTTTTTAGAGTTTGCAGCTCTACAGACAAAGATTGCTCTTTACATACTTACTGGACTTTTCAGCTATGTTGAACAAAATGACTAGGCTATCTAAAAATTTTGATTGGAGAACTTTGAGGAAAGAGAGGGAATTGAAGGAGGCTAGTTGCCCTCCAATCCTTTTGGTCACTTAAAAAGGGCATTATAACTTTTAATTTCTGTTCAAATGAGTCCTGTTTTTTAGGATGATAACCCCCTCAGAGCCCTTAGTACAAGGGTTTTAAGTTATGCCCTGGGAGCATATAAGGTTTATATAGAAAATTGTTGTAGAAATTTCAAAAAGGGCTCATTTGATTGGAAATTGAACGGGCTAGTGCCCTTTTTAATAGTCGAAAGTGAGTGGAGAGTAATTAACCTCCCTCTCACGCCCACCATTTCCCCAAACACATTCAATAAACGTTTAGAGATAGCCATTTTGTTCAACGTAGTTGAAAGTTCTGGAAATTATGTATTTCAGGATGACAAACCCCCCAGAGCCCCCAGGGCAAAGGTTGCAAGTTACGCCCTGGGGGCATATAAGGTTCTTATAGATAGTTTGGTCGTAAATACTTCAAAAGGGGTTCGGTGAATTGGAGATTGAGAGGGCTAGTGCCCTTTTTAATAGTCGAAAGTGATTGGAGGGTAACTAACCCCCCTCTCGCGCCCACCATTCCCCAAAACATATTTGCACCTTACTGAAAAAAATACAAATGAACGTGCATTTTCAGTTTAATATACATATATTGATATTTAGTAATCAAAATTTTAATATTATTTAATTTATTAAAGTTATAAAAGTGAAAACATTTATATTTTTTCAGTAAAGTGCAAATTATGTTCTGGCCTTGGGAAGGCTTAGGGGTTTTGAGCCCACCTCATGTTAATTTCTGCTCGTTTTGAGTTTGACTCGGTTATTTATTGCAATTTCTGTTAATTTTGGGGCTTATTTGTTTATCGATGCTGATTTGTGGTAGTTTCACGCTTGATAGATTATTTGACTGTATTTTTGGTCATTTTTGGTTCAATGGAGCTTTTTACTTTTCTTTGGAAAACTTATTTTGTGCAAAAAGTTGTTTAAATTAATTAGAATAAAAAACTAAGCAAATTGTTCAACCATATCGAAATCGAAGAAACAAAAGAAAAAATAAGATAAAGTAACATAATTTAAAATAAAAATCTTCAAAAGAGGAAATAAATATAGAATAAAAATAAAATTATCTTTACTTCATTATATTTCATAGAACCTCAGTTTAAATAATCAAAATTGTTCACTTAAGCTACATTGCACAAAAAAGTTAGCTTCTGTCTGCAGCTAGTTTTGAACTGGTACCAAATTCCGGTTCAAAGACTTCAATATTATCATCATTCAGAATATTGAAATATATTTTAAAATAGGCTTAGGTTTAGTGTAAATTACTAGCCTTGGCAGAAATTTTCGTGCCACCTTATTTCTTATGCTGTTCAATGGAATGATGTCTGGCCTTCATCGCTGTTCATCAGCTTTCTGATATAAAACTGTTTCATATGAAACTGTTCATGGTTTAGAGTTGTGCTCATTTAGGTTCTTTTAATATGATCGTGTTATATAAGTGAATTTAGGCAGTAAAAAAATAACGCTGCCTAAGGGGAGAAAATTATGCGGAAAGAGACAGCATATTACTTTGATACGACTCTAAATTCTTCAGTAAGTCTTTAATTCACTCCTTTTGTTTTCCATCAGAATTTCCGCGTTACCCTGTTGAAATACCTCAAGGAGAATGGTATGACAAATGCTCAAAGAGCGTCTTGGAATAAAGCATTCGATGCAATGGAAAAATACATTTCAATGGGTCTCAAATCCTTGGGAAGAGTGGATCCTATCACTGGATTATCAGGGCTAGAAAAGAACGCTGTCCTTAGCGCATGGGACAAAGTTCGTGGAAATCATCAAGAAGTTGGAAAAGCTACTTTTGGAAAGTAAGTAACTGGTACCATAATGGGAATTTTGTGTTATCGATTTCTTTAGGGTGCCTCAAAGTAATCTTAAATGACTAAGTACTGACTATATTGTTTCTGCATGTTGCTAGCTGTTAAATGGTCTTAGTAATATATGCTGTTTTTTTTTCATAACAATATTTGTGTCTTTATCAACGATAATGATATACCACTGGTACAGGTAATTTCTTCATTTAATTGTTTGTTTGAATGCGTAATTTCTGCCCCCTCGCTTGAATACTTCGAGCGAGTGATTCTTAGAAATTGCCTCTGCTTAGAGGCTAGTTCATGTGGTGGCAAATCGCCTGCTGAAAATGCTTCAGTTTGTGTGACAAGAAGTACCCCCGCAGGGCATTCCTGCCATGCTGTGTTTTGGTGAGTCGTCCTTAAAGGTTGTGCTCTTTCGTGAACATGCCTCTGTAGCTCTTATGATGGAGAAGAATGCATGTGTTTTCAGAAGACCGACATAGTTTCCACGTCAAAACGGTCTTGGACTGATGCAGAGATTTGGCATCATGGTTTTCATAAGTCGCTCTGGGAGCTGCCGACTGGAAAGGAGCGATCTGTTTTTTTTTTTGGGTAGCCGAGAAAACAAGGGGCTGAATTTTTCATGGCTGGTCTGATGAATGACGTGAACAGAGCCAAGATGAACTCTTCAGTAAGGATGCTTATCCATCTAAGTGTATGTCAAAGTTTTCTGGACCAGGAAGATCTCACTTGGCTTAGATGCTTTCCCATGCGAGATGTTAAAGAATGTGGATTCTAAGAACATGTAGTGTATCTAATTATTTCATTTTCAATTCTTTCAAACAAACTTAAAGTTAGCCTTCAAGTCTCGCGGCTTTGAAATGAGTTTTTCATTTTAAATATTGAAGCTGTCAAGAATCCACCAACATCTCAATTTTGCAAAGTTGGCCTTAAGTTTTATGGGTTTCACTGGAATCTTCACCTTTTATGTAGAGATGTTATGCCAAAGTTGGTTCACCAGTTTAAGGCTTTGTTGGAATTCAATTCCTGAAAAATACATGTATTTTTTTTTTATTATTAACAAGGCTGGACAAAAACCTGGAACTGTTGCTTTCTTGATGTGAAGAGCCCCTAAGACAAATAAAATTCAGTATTTGGGCAAGTCTTCATCCAAAACCTTAACCCCTAAATATTAAGACTGGTGGCCTTTATGATTAGCACTATTGACTATCATGAAGTAAATTCTTTAACATCAATTTGTTAATATGTTTTTTTTCTTTATGTTTTTTTTTAATGTTTTTTTTTCTTTATGTTTTTTTTCTATATGTTTTTTTTCCTTTTAATTTACCATTTAAAGGAATCAATAGACACGTTTTCAAGAAATTAAATAAAAAAAAACTTTTTTCGACTGAAAGTAAAAAGCAATATCAAAACTTAAAACGAACAAAAATTATTACTTATAGGCTATGAGGGGTATTGCCCCCGCCTCAATGCTTCGCATTTCACAATAAAAATAATTTTGAACTTTTAAAAAGGCTTGTTAGTCTAATTCATTCTTAAAAATTGCAGCAAAAAGTCAAACTTCAGTGTAAAGAACGAGGTATTGAGGAGTTGGCAAACCCCCTCATATTAGTAATAGTTTCAGTTCGTTTTTAGTTTTGATGTTGCTCCTTACTTTCACTTTGAAAATCATGTTTTTTATATTTAATTTCTGATCGTTTCTAAATTATACTGGGAAATCTGGCTCCCCCTCCATGAAAAACTGATTCACTCCATGGAAAATACTCCCGTGGAAAGTTCTTCCCATGTAAAATAGCTCTGTCCACCAAGAAAATATTCCCCAGAAAATTCCATTATAGCTGAAAATTCCCCTAGAAAGTTTTTTTGCGGACGACTTCAGGTGAAAATTTTTCTCAACGTACTTTTAATTGAAAAATTCTTCAGTTTCTGTTTTTAAGTCATCCAGGAAATCCCCTCCTCCGTAGAAAAGTTTCTCTGCCAATACCCCTTTCCCCCTCCCTAGTAGAAACTTGCTTCTGCAGAAAATTCTTTCTGGAAAATTTATCCCTTGGAAATTTCTCCCATGGAGAATATCACCTGTAGAAAACATCCCCTACGGAAAGATATTCTAGACAATTTGAACCCGGTAAACATCTCCAAATGTAAAATTGAGTTGGCAAAGGGAAAGTAAGACAAATAAAAGAATTTATTATAGGAATTCTGGCAAATTCCCCCATAGTAAAATTTCCTCTGGAAAGTTCAACCCTGAAAGTTCTCTCCCTGAGGAAAATTCTACCCACGGAAAATTCCCCCACCCTTGAAAATTAAGCCCACCCTCCCCCAAGAAATGTCTGTATGCTTCCCAATAACAAATGCTATATATAAACAATGTGAAAATTTTATAATGGGAGCTGTGGGGGGATATATTTTCCCCAAAGGCATAGTTACAGGAATTTTCAGCTATGTTGAACAAAATGGTTATCTTAAAATATAAATTGGACGACATTGAGGAAAAAAGGGATGAGAGGGAGTTAGTTGCCCTCCAATCTTTTTGGTCTCTTCAAAATGATACTAGAGCTTAATTTCCGTCTGAATGATCTCTTTCCCGATTTTCTAAGACTATTGGTTCTATGTGATCATCCCTGGAAAAAAAACAACAAAAAAATAAGCAAATAAATAAACACGCATCCTTGACCTTTCTTCTGAGAGAAAATTTAAAATTCTACATTTTTGCATGTGGGAGCTCGAAACTTCTACAAGCTTCTAATTAGCTGTTAAATAAATAAAAAAAAACAAGTTTTTTCGACTGAAAGTAAGGAGCAATATTAAAACTTAAAACGAAAAAAAAATTAATAATTATCTGAGGGGTGTTGCTCCCTCCTTAACACCTCGCTCTTCACGCTAAAGTTTTTGGACACTTTAAAAAAGTTACATTTTGTTCTAATTAAACGACCCTTGTATTTCGGGAGTCGTTTTTAAAGAATTGGACACAATGTATACTTTTGCGTAATGAGCGGCATGTTAAGGAAGAAGCAACCCCCCTCATATTCGTAATTATTTCTGTTCGTTTTAAGTTTTAATGTTGCTCCTTACTTTCAGTTGAAAAAACTTGTTTTTTTTTAAATTTAATTTCTGATCGTTTTTTAAATAACGCCAAGATATCTGACTCCACTTCCACGAAAAAATCCCTCTCCCCATGGAAATATACTCTGGACAATTCAATCCTGGCGAAAATTTACCCCGGACAATGCCCTTAACATCTCCACACGTAAAATTGGATTGGTAAAGAGAAAGGAAGACATAAAGAAATATTGTATAGGAATTCTGGAAAATTTCCCCAGTGTAAATTTTCCCGTGAAAAGTTCACCTCCTGTGAATTTCACTTTCCATGGAAAATTCTGCCCATGAAAAAACCCCATCTGAAGATAAGTTCTCCCCTCCCAACCCTAAATATGTATGCATACTTCCCAATAACAAATACTATACGTAAACAATGGACAAATTTTATAATTTAAAGACCTTTCCCCTGGGGCGGTGGGGGTCATGTTATCTCCAAAGACATAGTTATTGGACCTTTCAACTATGCTGAACAAAATAGCTATCTAAAAACTTTGGTCGAACAATTTTGGAAAAATTCGCGTAGGAGGGGGCCTAGTTGCCTTCCAATTTTTTTGGTCACTTAAAAAAGTCACTATAACTTCATTTCCGTTAAATGAGTCCTCCCCCGACGTTCTAGGCCCGCTGGGTCGATACATTCACCCCTGGGGAAAGCAAAAAAAAAAAAGAAAACACGCAGCCATGATCTTTCTTCTGACAAAAATTCCAAAATTCCTCATTTTTGCAAATAGGAACTTGAAACCTCTACAGACGGCTTTTAGGATACGCTGAATCTGATGGTGAGATTTTCATTAAAATTCTATCACTTCTAGGGGTCTTTCCCCCTTTTATGAAAATCACAAATTTCCTCAGGCTCGTTGTTTTTGGTGGATAAGACTAAACTTAATGAAACTTATATATTTGAAATCAGCATAACAAGCCAATTCTTTTGATGTAGCTATTGGTATCAAAGCTCAGTTTATAGAGTTTCGGTTACTTTGGATTTTCTTCTGGAAAATCCAGATCGCTCCTTACTTGCAGTTCGTTACCGCGAACTGTTTGATAGGAGCTTATTTTTGGAAATGGTGAACTTGATGGTTTGATTTTCATTAAGATTCATTGGCTTTTAGGGAGTGTTTCAAACCCCTTTTTCGAAAATCAGGCAAATATTGTCAGGTTCGCGGCTTTTGATAGGTAACATTAAAATTAATGAATCGTACATATTTAAAATTAGCATGATAAGCCAGTCTTTAAGATAAGCCTCCTTTTGATATAGCTATTGATACCAAAATTCCGCTTTTTAGAGTTTTGGTTGCCATTCAGCCGCATCGCTCCTTACTTATAATTTGTTAGCACGAACTGTTTGACTAAATACGACAACGACAATTTTGTCTACTGAAACTAATTAGTAACATTATAGCTTAAAAAAAAACAAAAATTATACCGTATATGAGGGGTCGGTTTCTTCCTCAATTATTACTAGTTTTTAAATTACTTTATAAAAAAAAGCTCTAATTCTAATTACAAGTTAGTTATGTTTCAGGAATTGTTCTTATGGGTTTGAGACAAAAGGTCGAACTCTAGCGTAAAGTCCCCCTCATCTACGGAATAATTTATCTTTGTTTTAAGGGTTAATGTTGCTCCTTACCTTCAGTAGAAAAAAAACTTTTAAAATCTAATTTCTGATCATTTTTCAAATAATGCCAGGAAATCCACCTTTCGATGAAAAATCTCCCCCCCCCCAAGAAAAAATCGTCCTTATTAAGCTCATCCTACGTAAAATACTTCACCAATGAAATTACTGCTGGACTATTCCGTCCTCGCTGCGAATTCCCCCCAGAAAATTTCTTGCTTACGATTTCGGCTGAAAAATACTACTAAGTATACTTTAATTTGAAGAAAGACTTGTTTCCTTTGATTTATGATCGTTATTAGATCATGGTGGAATCCCAATATACGGAAAATACTTCTAAAAAAATCCGACACCCAAGAGAAAGTTCCCCTGCGGAATATTTTTCCAGGGAGAATTTCTCCTGGTGATGATTCCCTCGTGGTGAAACGTTAGTGTCTTCCTGTTAAAAATCCCCCAGAGAATTGTAACTCTGCTGAAAATCCCCAGGACAATTCCTCCTGAGCATCTCTACATGTAGAACGGGGTTAAATATACCAGAAAGTAAGACAAATAAAACAAATTTTTATATAAACATTAATATTATATAAATTCTGGCAAATTCCCACTGTTTAAAATTCCTCCTGGAAAGCTCACGTCCAGAAACTTTCATCCCACTGGGAAATTTTCCTCGTATAAAACTCATCCCCAGAAAATCCTCCCTCCTGAAAAATGTCGCTATACTTCTCTATTGCAAATACTACACGTCAGCAACGGATAAATTTTATAACTTGTGGCCCTACCTCCGGGGGTTCTAGGGGGTCAATTCATCCCAAGAGACATAGTTATTAGACCTCTTAACTATACTGAACACAATGACTATCTCAAAATTAAGATTAGACGACTTCCGGGAAAAGGGTGTGTGGAAGGGGGGCTAGTTGCCCCATATTTTTCTGGTCACTTAAAAAGCACATTAGAACTCAATTTCCGTTCAAATGAGCCCTCTCCCAATCTTCTAAGACTATTGATTTCAAACGATCACCCCAGGAAAAAAAACAACAAATAAATACCCATCCGTGATCTTTATTCTGGCAAAAACAAAGAAAGAAAACAAACAAAATTCCATATTTTAAAGATGGGAGCTTAAAACTCTAGAGTGGGGTCTTCGAATTACGCTGAATCTGGTTATTATTCAGTCAATCAATATCTTTAATAATAATAATAATAATTTATTATAAATATTGGGGGGGAAAGCCCCGGCCCCAAAATATAATGCTATGCCCGTGTCTACCACACCGGTTCTGCAAATATCGGGTTTGATACTACCCTATTTACAGTATACCATGTCCCAGGGTATGATAACGCGATCGAGTGGTCAATTGGCCACTTTCTAAAGCAGATTGTCCCCGCGTTGGTTTACGGATAGAAAATCTCTTAACTCTCTCCTTGGTGTTAACAACCCTCCCTTAAAATATAATCATGACGGTACCTCGTAGCTCTATTCCTACCCTGTCTGGGTTACGGAAATTAGTACACAGTTGTAGAAAATACCTTACTTGTATTCTTCCAAAAGAGTCACATATAACAACAGAAATATCCTTCCCCAAACGGGGTCAAAACGCAGACTAGCACAAAATAATATTTTACACACCACTGTTCATATGGGTGGACCTCCGCTTGGCCCAGCCAATCAACTACATCCTCATTCAAACCCAATTCAACTTCTTAGATTTATTTTTTAATGACTCCCAAACCCGGTAGTACAAAAATAAACTTGGTTCAAAGCTTACCTATTGCAAAACCACTATCGCTTAGTAACGGAATTTAACCTGTCTTTTGAAATTATACTATAAGCAAATGTAATTAAAAAAACGAAAACACGTAATTTATCTGAAAGGAAAAGAAACAGGGGTGGAACCCCAACAATAAGCAAAAAAAAAACTTTATTGCCCAAAAAAAACACAAGGGTTATTATAACTATTCAGCTTCAATGCATAATATTCATTGAATTATTGGCAGATATTTCCCCACTTCTTTTGAAAATCAGGCAAATTTTCTGAGGCTTGTAACTTTTGATGGGTAATATTTTTCGTCATACTTGTTGTAAAATTTTTGGCAGAAAGTGTCTTGTGCCTTGGAATAGCCCTTGTGTGCTAAATAACTTTGATAGCCCTTTTTGTTAAATGGGATTCTAAAAAAGATAGACGAATAGATGGAGATCTCTTTTTCGGTTGAAATATCTTTATTTTGTGGTTATTATAGTGGTCATTATGTGGTGAGTAGTGGTCATTATATTTTCGATTACCATTACAACCTCCTCTCACCCTATATATAATTAATTCCTGTGTGCCCATCTGTATTTGAGATTCATGTAAATGGTAATTTTAGTGACTATTTTCTTATTTGATGCGACACAATTAATCTTGTTATAAATTACATATAGTCTTGCTCCTACTATTACGACTGTTAATGCTTTTTTTCGCTCCAATAGTAAGGTATCTCAAGCCATCACACTGGCGCACATCTCTTGTAAAGTTTCTTGTTTTTCCAGCTCCGATTAATTTCATCAACATTTCAGATTATTTATGTGTGGTTCTACGCTATTAAGTACCGTTATTTTTTTTTTATTATTATTTGTTGTAATTCCTGAAAAGAAAAAGAAATCTGGGGCAGCTAAAAACCTTATATACAGTTTTTTACCCCCCCCCAAAAAAAAAAGAAAAAAAAGATTTATAATAAGTAAGCTAAAAAGAAACAAACAGGCGTTATCTTTAGATCTAACAGAAATAGTAGCTACTTTCTATAGGAAAATATTTTTAGACTCTTCGCTGCACATCCAGAATATCAGCAGATGTTCCGCTTCTTCAAAGGCATTCCAATGGCTAATCTTGTGGAGTCCCCCAAGTTTGCTGCGCACACCCAGCGGGTCGTGTCAGCTCTGGACCAAACTCTCTTGGCTTTGCACAGACCGTCTGACTTCGTATACATGATCAAAGGTAAAACAAAAATGTCTTTTTCCGAACATCCTTCTAGGACAGCAAATACTTAAAGAAATTGCAGGAGGATTGAAATCCTCTAAAATCTCTAATTTCTTATCTAGTACACAGAAACCTTTGTCTTTATCATTTCATTTTTCTTTTTTCTTGCTAGGCTTTCCCCTCTAGGTCTTAACTTATGCACTAGAATGGCGATAGGGTTGAAAAATTAACTGTAATTTAATTTTGATCGGCAATTTAAATAAGAAGTGGAAAACGTCAAAGGTCAAAGGTAAACGTCAGAGGTCAAAGGTCAAGGTAAGGTAAAGGTAAGGTCAAGGTCAAAGGTCAAAGGTCAAAAGGTCAAACGTCATAAGGTCAAAGGTCAAGGTAAGGTAAGGTAACCTTTGACCTCGTCAGAGGTCAAAGGTAAACGTCAAAGGTCAAAGGTAAAGGTCAAAGGTAAACGTCAAAGGAAGGCTCATGCTCTTTATTAAAATTATCAGAGATGTGTTTACGAGGTGTGTTTTTATTATTCTGTCATGTGAGCATTAAAAATGGAATTTGTTCGTTTTCACTAGACGACGCAACATGAAAAACTGCATCAGACGCATATAAAAAGTCATTTTTGGTAAAAATCGATTATACGAGGTGTGCACGCAGCAGCTGCTTTGTGTGCGTCTGATTTGAAAGCACATTTTACCAAAAAAAAGACGGGCTTCTAGCACTGAGCAAATATTTCTATTATTGCGTTTAATGTATAGAGATCAAAAGGTCTGATGCGTTTCTTCAGTACTGTGTCATATACTGCCAGGTGGCCCTATTTGAATATACTGCCAGGTGGCCCTATTTGAAACAATGACATCATTGTAAATATTCAAAACGGTAAGATAATTGTGTACATCAAATTTCCATGTTGCATATTTATTTCTATTCTTTTTTTTGTAAATTTAATTTATCTGAAGCTTTCTTCACATAGATAGTCCAATTCTTTGTCTTTCTTGTCGGTTACTCTCTCTTTACTCCTCTACTCTTTCCCTATCCCTTCTCTTTTTCTCATCCTCTCTTTTGTCTCTTTCTCATCCTGTTACGTTCAATCTATCTGATCATATGCATCCTTCAGCAAACCCTTCTAAGATTGTCTTACTTTCATAATATGTTTTTCATATTACTTTGGGGATGGGGGTTAAGCATTGGATAGCTTGGTCACCATCCAAAGAAGCGTAGAATTCCGCTTTGGACAAGTTAGACTGTAAACATATGCATTTTTTTTGCTTTAAAGCATATTATAAAACACAAAAGATCTTGAACACAAATATGTCGTAATAGAATTTGACTGAAACTAACAGACAATGGTGATCTTGCAATGTAAAACATTTTACTTATTTGCTTGGATGTAGAGAACACACATAGAGTGCAATATTGAAGAATGAGAATCTAGAAGGGTGCTAATATCGTGTTCAAGATAATATATTTATTCCGAAAAATGCTATCACAAGCCCGGTTAAGATGAATTCATATTTTGAGGCGAAACAAAAACAGGATAACATAAAATAAAGGTTTAACAGTACTTAAACTGACAAAGAATTCATAGTCATTTTATCAGAATTGTCAAAACAAAATAAAAAATCAATTGAAAAAACGTCTATATACAGGGACAGACCAATAACATGTCAAATTCTTTAAAACAAATAAAACTAGTAAATTAAAAAAGTATGATTAAAAGCAGAAAAAGGACAGGGAGTGTCACACTTGTATAAATAACAGGATTTAAATTAGTTGTATGTTTTATGAATTTTTTCCTTAGTATAAGGGACAAAAGTATTTTCATATTTTAAAATCAAACAACGAAATAGGGACAAGTTAGGAAACTGAGAATTGGCTCTTGGTGACTGAGGTCTGAGTTGGGAGCGTCTTCTGGGGAGAATATTTGCGTGCAAGGGATTGGTGTTTAATTAAAAAAAAGAAGGCATAATCTAACTCTCATGCTCTTAAGTGTTTTTCACCAATAATTTTTTTTTCAGAAGAAAAGAGTATAGAACTTTACTGTATTTGAAAATTGTTTGCAAGATCCTTTTTTTTGGATATATTCAATTTTATTTGACTCATTCCGTGCAATACCAGGATGGACACAAATTTTGTCATTCACTAATCAATTCTTATATGTAAACAAAAGACTATTTTCAAACTAGAAAAAAATAATTGTTTCTATTAACAAAAATGGCAAACGGCAATCGCTCTGTAAAAATTGGATTTCTGCCAAAAAATAGGATTTTGAATTGTAGTTTGTTCTTCTATAACAACATGTGCATTGGTGGTCAAAACATAAGCATTATCAAGTGGGGAGAAATATATTTCAAAAAAACTTAGTTAAAGGCTCATATTTAGTGGCTAGTACGGACTATGGAGAGAATCATCTGAGTAGTCCAGGAAAACCATAAAAAGCCCCCAAACAGGAAAACCCTAAAAAGCCCCCAAACAGGAAGACCCTAAGAGGCCCCCAAAAACATACGAGAAACCGGAAACACCTGTTGGGACGTAGCTTACATATATCAAAACATTTTTTTTTTCTTTACAAAATTAGGATTTAAGTAATGTTAGATATTTAGATATTTTTGTTTCGAAAGGGTGATATTAAAAAAAAAAAATGGAATTGGTAGATGGTATATTTCAAATCTTCCTGGCTGCTCGTGTCAGTTTTTGTTTTACATACAAAATTACAAAAGTAAATAAGACTATAGCCCAAATCTTGTTTTTTATTGTTGAAGATTGAGTGTACTTCTGTATACCAATAGACTCAGATACAAGGACGTAAAGTTAAATGTAATATCCTCCTCGGAAAGTATATTGTCTCTCCTCTCCTTTAAGACTCTTAAAAATTTGATGTAAATCTAAATCTTGAAAAGTAATTGACTCTTTTTCCCATGCTGGATGATAGCTTATCTCTCCCCATTTCTCACACAAAATTTTTAGCTGTACCCATAATTACACAATGGAACACAGCTTTGATAATCATAACCTGACAGTTTAGTATTTATCTAGATAGTTGAGCGTGGATCACACAAAACAAGGCTATGACATGAGTGACTTGGAAATGTAAAAATCAACAGACATTAATTTATTCAGTTTTATTTTGAAGAGTTATTACATAAATAGATCACCAATATCCTTACTTAAAGAATTGGGTTTGGACCACATCAACCGAGGCACTGACAGAAGTCACTTCGAGAACTATCAAGTTGTTTTTGTGGAATACCTCAAAGAAACTCTGGGAGACAGCATGGACGAATTCACTGTCAAATCATTCAATCATGTGTTTGAAGTCATCATCAGCTTCTTGAACGAAGGTCTTAGACAGGTGAGAAAAATGAAATGCTTTATTTCATTCAACCAGGTATTTGGTATATCAGCGGGCATACCGAAAACTACCTCACCTCTCTTGTTCTGTTTTAACAAAAGTCCCCCTTCTCACCTTAATTTGGTTAAAATACTATAATTATAAAGGGGAAAAGCTTTTGCCTTGTTTCGTTTCTTAGTTGGATTTTGGAATAAAAAATTCCCAGGGATTCAGGAAGTAGAATCATTCAAATATTACATAATAGCTCAGAGAAATATTTTCAGTAAAGACAAACGTGTCATATTATCTTGTGAAAAGAAATTGTGAAAAGAATGGTCGTATTTTGTTTTAATGCTAGGTTTTTAATGTTTTATTACAGGCTATTTATTACAGGTTTTTATTATAGGCTATTTATATAAATTCCCATAAATTTGCTGTTGGACCACAGTTTTATCACTAAAATTAATGGAAATAATAGATAGCATTTCGTAATCAGGTTCAAGCAGTGATTATTCCTAACTCAACAGTTTTTTCTCTTAACTTGTTTCTAGACTTTTGATTATTATGGGCTTGGGTTGGTTTTACTAGGTTTCTTTTAAGAAGGAACCAATGATGTACAATCAAATAAGAATTATTGATTGTTTTCAACAATTCCAACCTTTAAGTTGTACAGCTTTTTATTTTGTACCAGTGTTACATTGGCTTAAAATACTCCTTAAAAAATACTTTTTAGCTTTTTAATGGGTTCTTGACTATCAGCAAATCTTACACATTGTACATATGTTTTTTACATACCACTACTACCATTACTACTAATACTAACAACTTACTGCAGTATTAAGCGACCATGCAGCTGCAGCCAATGCAGCTGCAAGTGTTCCTTCTCCATTCAAACCCTATTCGAAGCTTTACTCTTTACCTGCTTTCGAGAAGCTGAAGTTTCTGTTAAGTCCTGTCATTTGGCCTCTTTCAATCCATTTGTGGACGACCTCCTTATCCTTTGGCCAGCCAAAAAGAACAATTTTTATAAATCTGTCTTTCTTCATCTGTAAAACGCTTCCGTAACATCTTCTATCGTTAAATTTTAGCATTGAACTGTAATTCAAAAATAAAAATTTTAGTAAACGCAGTAGTAATATCATGAAGCAGAAGTCTTTAAATTTGACAATTTGTATAGCTGTATAACTGAAACATCCTCTCCTTTAAAAAAAAGAAATTCTAAACATTATTTTTATACACAGAAATATTGTAAATAAGCTTCTAAAAAAGCAGAAACTTGCTTAGCCCTGCAACTTTAAATTTTTTTCCCCCCTGATTGTCTTTAGAGAAAACTTAAGCTTTTGTTCTGTTCTAGGCCAATATTGTTGACCCAATTACACATCTTACTGGCCGTCAGAAAGAAATGATCAAAACTTCATGGTCTAAAGCTCGCACCGATCTCCGCTTTCTTGGACAGGAGCTCTTTATGAGGATGTTCAAGGCTCATCCAGAATACCAATCATTGTTTGTCAACAAAGGATTTGCTAATGTTCCTCTTGTGAACCTCCGTGAGGATGAGCGTTTCATCTCTCACATGGCCAACGTTCTTCGTGGGTTTGATACTCTTCTTCAGAACCTTGATGACACTTCCTACTTCGTCTATGCTCTTCGTAATCTTGGTGATGCTCATATCAAGCGAAAGGCAGGAACTGAACAATTTAGGTAGTAATAATATGTATTAATTCTACTTTATTTAATTTTTCACAGAATCGTATTTAAAGGTTAATGTAAACCCAAATTTTGTGAAGCGTCACAAAGGTTTATTTGTAAGAAATTAAAACATTAGAGCTAAAAAATTCTTTGAAAATAGAGGAATTTATCACTCTATATAAATTGTGTCTTTTTATGAAACAAAAGTGTAACTCATTTGTTTGTATTTCAGCTTTTGAAATAAAGATAATGTCTTAAACCACATACGCCTGACATAACATAAAGAAAGAAAAACGAGCAAAAATGGGGTTTTTAAAGGCCAAATGAAAATACTGAAAAAACACAACAAAGCGAATGTTTCGAGAGGACAAACGCCTCTCTTCATCAGCGTGAAACGAAATAATGTATCCAAGGAAAGTGCAAAAAAAAAAAAAAAAAAAAAAAAAAAAAAAAAAAAAAAAAAAAAAAAAACGCGGAAAGTCAATGTGAAAAGAACCAAAAAACCAAAATCTTGAAAGATAAGAATTAAAAGCAAATACCTAACAACCATAAAAGCGAGTTATTTGCCAATATCCGCGATTTGCACAAAATCCAAAAAAAAAAATATGAACTGCCATCGACGGATACTAGCGAACAACTGAGGAATAAAAGAAAAGAAAACAATTCATTCACTCAAAAATAAAACGAACCAGCAATTAAATAGACTTTAAAAAGACTTTCTGAGAAATTACACTGTTTAAAATTGGAAAACTCCAATAATCCACCTTTTGTCCCAAAAGTGTATCCTGGTCCTGCTGTGATAAATCTCAGCTCCACGCCCCTTACAACAGAGAAAAATCAGGTTCTGTCGAAAGGATTGAAATTTTCGATGGCACCTTCGAAAATACCTTATAGTGAAATTATCGCGAACACAGAGGGGGCATTTCATGACTCTCGTGCGGAGATTGGAGAGATTGCTGAGGTTAGAGCACATTTTGTTGAAACCTTGTTGGATTCGCCTTCTGTCAATAATCCAAATTTAGAAAATTTTAGTAAAAATGAACACTTAGTCTTACGCGCACTGCATAAAGATCGTTCCAGGATTATTACGAAAGCCGATAAAGGCAATACTGTGGTTGTATTAGATTCAGATGATTGCGACAAAAAAGTCAGATAAATTTTAAATGATTCTTAAATGATATTTTAAATGATAACACATATGAACAATTAGCTACCGATCCCACAGAAAAATTTGTCCAGGAAGTCTGAAAAGAGCTTTCTTATCTAAAAGGAAAATGTGAAATCACAGATCAATTGTACAAAAGGTTTTACCCACGCGGGGGCACGTCCCCTCGCTTTTATGGTCTTCCTAAAGTTCATAAGCCCGGTAATCCACTTCGACCCGTTGTTTCTTCTTTTAATTATCCTACAGCAAAAATAGGGAAATTCTTATCAGTTGTATTTCGCCCACTAATTCAGGCTCAAAAATCCTATATTAAAAATTCCGCTGATTTCGTTTCCAAGGTAAAACAAGTTTCGGTTAAACCAAATACAAGAATTGGCAGTTTTGATGCAGATTCAATGTATACCAATTGTGATCCTCAAAAAGCCGAACTGATTTTGGAGCAAAAACTTAATTCTAACCCATCTATATCAGAAAAATCTACTCTTTCGAATCAGACACTTCTTTCGCATACAGCCCTTTGTAACAGAACTTCTTTTTACTTCCATTATTGAGGCATTTTTTATAGACAGAAATATGGGCTTTCCATGGGTTTCCCCCTTTCTCCAATACAGGCCGATATCTTCATGGAAGACCTTGAAGAAAGGGCTATTTTTCAAAGTTTTGTAAATCTCTATTTTGAGTTCGTTTTAAAAATTATATTTTCTATTTTTGGAGATATGATGATGAGTCTCTGGGTTCTTTTTTTTGCTTGCTAGATTCTTGGAATCCAAAAATTAATTTTACTCGAGAATCAGAGGTAGGAAGGTATCTTGCTTTTTCAAATGTTCTGGTACACTGAACTAATACATGCTTCGAGTTTGGTGTCTATAGAAAACCTACACATAATGACCGTTACTTAAATTATTCCTATAATCATTCTCCTGCTGTGAAAAGAGGAGTAGTCACTTCTCTAGTTGATTGAGCATTGAAAGTTTGTTCAACACGCTTCTTCGATTTAGAGCTCAACCACCTTAGACGCAAATAGCGACGAAGACCACACTGCATTTCCATCATAAACAAATAAGTAGAACAACAGGGAAATTTTTTTATACAAGACAGTGGAACGCAACTTTAAATGAATATTTCGACCCTATATCCAAGGGCCGTCCTCAGCAAAACAGACGAAGAGAATAAAAACACTATAAAAGAAACTTACATTAAAATTCAATCATTAAAACTGGTTAAAAAATTTTTAAAACAGCCCTAATATCATTACTTCAAGGAAGTTCAACCAGGACTTTTTTTAACAGTTTTAATGATTGAATTTTAATGTAGGTTTCTTTTATAGTGTTTTTATTCTCTTCGTCTGTTTTGCTGAGGACGGCCCTTGGATATAGGGTCGAAATATTCATTTAAAGTTGCGTTCCACTGTCTTGTATAAAAAAATTTCCCTGTTGTTCTACTTATTTGTTTAACCACCTTAGAGATATTTTATTTGGGAATGGTTTTCCAATTAGTTTAATAAATTCTGTAATTGTAAAACGCATTAAAAGATTATCAGATAGTTACACAGAAAACACAAATCAAAGGGAAAATTCAGTTTATCTTGGTGTCCCATACGTTAAAGGGGTTTCAAACCACATTTAAAAAAATCTAAGAAAAAATAAAATTTAAAGTTCCTAATAACCCAGAAAAACTGTCAGGTCCCAAATTGAACACGGTAAAGGCCCAGTTCTAACAGATGAAAACCGTAGCATCTGTAAGTTTCCTTCCTTTCGTAGTTTTTGTTACACCAAAAGAACTGATAAATGACTTACGTATAGATTAATTACCATTCTAGTTCAATTAATAATACACTTAAAAAACGAAAATAACCAGAAAATTTTGACTCTGCCCTTGCAGAGCACATATTTGAAAACCCAGACCATACTATTTTGTTTAATCAAGCTAGCCTAATTTTGCATGACAATGGTATTGTCCAGCATTACAGAGAAGCTGTTGAAATTTATAAATACCAACATTTAGGTCTAGCTTTAAACAGAGATTCCAGTGATTTAAGAATAAAAGTGTCATATTTCGGTTTTCTCAAAAGAGAAGCCGATACTTTAGTAAACCCTGATATAAACCTTGAACCACTTTCCCAGTCATATACACAAACACGTGAACAACCCCTTAGGTCTCAAAGGGTGTCTGCAAGAAATGCAATAATTAAAATCCGACATCAGATGACATAGTTCTCCAACTTATGTAATTGCTGGTTCGTTTTCTTTCTGAGTGAACGAATTGTTTTCTTTTCTTTTATTCCTCAGTTGTTCGCTAGTATCCGTCGATGGCAGTTCATAATTTTTTGGATTTTGTGCAAATCGCGGATATTGGCGAATGACTCGCTTTTATTGTTGTTAGGTATTTGGTTTTAATTCTTAAATTTTTTTTTTATTGAATTTTTTGGTTTTATATATATATATATATATATATATATATATATATATATATATATATATATATATATATATATATATACATATTTATATATATATACATATATATATGTGTGTGTATATATATACATATAGTGTATGTTTAATTTTTTTTATATTCTTCAAAAATTACCAGCTGAAACCTCCTCTCTCAACTCCTATAGATATCTTACAAATATTTCTACATGCAAATGTTCTTATACAGAACGAAAATGTATTAACCAACAATGATTTATTTCGTAGAAGTTTCGAAGAAATTTTAATTCGTTACCTCCAAGAATCTCAAGGTCTTGACGCTGCAGGAGTTGAAGCATGGAAAAAATTTTTTGATGTTTCTATTGGCGTCATCGGCCAAGGGCTCAAGGTATCAATGTTTTTTTTTCTTATGATTCTTAGAAAAAAATGTCTTGACATCACTATTCCATCAATTTCTAAAATGTAAATTCATTTCCTTTTTATTTTAACAGTTCGATATTGTCTTAACTAACGAGATGTGCAGTGGGAAGCTTGACATTCTAGGGACGTTTTAAACAAGAACTAAATTCATGATAAATAACTTACTTACTATAATTTAAATTAAAAAACCAACAAACTTGCAACTGTAAGAAAATAGACTTGTTTCTCCATAACGACTGCTCAGTTTAACAGTTTTGGATATGACTTTGTTTTGTGTATAGCTCTATTACCCAGTTCAAAAGGCTGTCGGTCTGCATTCAGTCTCTTTTTATCAGAATAACAGTGTATTACAGTACAAGTAATTATAATTTAAAATGGTGAACTATTAGAAGAAATAAAATTTTACTAGTTCTGTGAGCTGTTAAAGACAGAAAGGGCTACAAGCCTTAGACAATTCCTACTTACAATATTTTTTCCAGAGTAAATAAAAACTGGAAAATGGAAAAATTGTATAAATAAAACAAACATGCAGAAAAACATGCAGACTTCGAGAGAACGAGCCCAAGTTCACCTCCCCCCCCCGCAAGGGTCTCTCCCCTCTTCAGTTTAGTTCCCCTCTCCTCTTCAAGTTCACCTCCCCTCTCCCCTCTATGATTGATTTTTTTTTTCACGTTTGTATTAAAAAGTACTCAAAACAGATAGTGAGAATAAGAATAAATACCCAAAGGTGTATTTTGGACAGAAAATCCCAGAAATGTTCCTGTGTTTGAAATGGAGTCAAACACAGGTTGAAAAATTTGAAATTTAACTAAGACAATTTTTGATCAATAGAAGTTAGAAATTTTGACAGGAAACTAACAATAATAATGAAAATAACCAAGCTATGTGTTCCTAATCAAATTTAGATGTTATTAGGGATTTAGAATTTACCCATTGATGAATGTATTGACTTTTTTTTTATTCATACTTTATAATATAAGTTACTGATACATACTTTCATTTTCTTCTCGTTTTCTCTTGTTTGTTCTATATACTTTCTTTTAGCTCTATCTTTGATTGATTAGATCTTTGAAAACATTTTCCACACCTCATGTTTGGGCTCAATCTAAAATGGGGTCCTCAGCACCTGGGCTCGTGCATTTTGATATCTAATTTGGGAGTCAAAGTCAATGACTAGGTTCGTGACATTCCGCATATCTCTCTGTTTTCTGGCCCTAATTCTACAGCTGACCTTGAACCTTCCAAAAGAAGTGCCTATTGCCCAAGAGCATAAAGATAGTTTATTATATAAGGATGAAAGTTGGCCAGTATTATATCTACGAAATGAGGCGAATACATGAGGCTGGAGTTTGGCAAGGAATACTATGAGTTTGGCACTAGTTTCAAGTGAAAACTATTCAGTACAACTTATTAAGAGATTAATTAAAAAATATTCCGAAAAACAAGTATTTCAAAGAAAAGTAAAGAGTTACATCAAACCAAAATTAAGCAGAAATAATGTCAAATAATTTTCCAAGCGTAAAACTACCACAAATCACCATCGATAGATAAATTAAAACCCAGAACTGACTCAATTGACTTTCATTGGCCCTGAAATTAGCAATCGACATAATCGATTTTTGATATCTTTACATTTTTTCGGTACCAAAATTAGCAAGCAGTTATCCTGACTTAGCATATAAAAAAGACCTAACCCAGGTACCCAGTAGCTGACTTAGTTTTTTTTTATGTTTCTTAATGTTCTTTGTATCGTTTTATTTTCCAATTTTGTTGTATAAATTTCAATAGATTTAAAAACTCATTTGAAATATAGCAATGTAAAAGCCTTATTTTTATAAAGCAATTCATCATATTTTATCCTTTGATATTTTGGTTGTTTAAATGATAAATCCCTAACAGGTATCAACTTGTAGGTTGCGACACCCGAGGAAGCTGACCCTGTTACCGGACTATACGGCAAAGAAATTGATACCCTGCATGAGGAGTTTAGGGCTATTGCCCCTCGCAACGTTGAAATTGGCAAACGTGTCTTTATCAAGTAAGAGTTTTCTAATTATTTTAACAATAAAAAATAAGTTTAACCATATCATAACCAAAAATCTATTGAATGGTATCTTTGGTTATTTTGACCAGAAACTTGACTTTATACCCAATTTTTGCTAAAATTCACTTTACTTTTGGTGGTCCTTGAGACAGGCCAGGTAACCTTCCACGGGATTCCCAAATACCATAGGGCAATAGTCCCAAAGTAAAGTTTCAGCATAATTCCTTTGCTATATTATATTGCCGGCTATTTTGAAGAGGTTTTGTAACTATGGACGCTTTGCTCATTATCTGGAACCCGTTCTTTGATATATTGAATTTGGGGAAAAAAAAATTGAGCAAATATTTTTTATCATTTTTCTTATCTTTTGAAGTTCTTTATGATTTTTCTTTTTTTTTGTAGCTATTTAATAAAACAACTTTTTTCATATATAGAGAAAAAAGGTTTTGATGAAAGAAAGAGTGAAAATAAAAACTTAAGTAAACAGAAACTTTAGTACATGTGAAATGCTGCCCCCTGTTCTTAATTAACCCTCTGTTCTTCTTAGCCCCCTGTTCTTTACGTTGAAGTTTTATGTTGTCGTTGCAATAGCATTAATGAGTGTAACGAACGTAGTTACTAGGTAATTATAATTTTTTTAATTTCTGTTAGCCTTCCGAAATATTTGAGCTGAAGATTTATTATTTAGAATAAATGCACATCAATAAGCCATTCAATTTTTGTGGCATTGCAATACACTTTTGTCCCTTTCCAGTTGCCCTTATGTTTGAGCAGTCGTTCTTAAAATATTGGAATCGGAAATTCAAACTGTAAGGTGTAAGGTAAGGGGTAAGTGTAAGGAAAAGAGGGTCGAGTTTAAGAAGAGAGTAAGGAGTGTAAGTTTAGTGTAAGGAGAGAGGGTCGAGTGTAAGGAGAAAGTAAGGAGTGTAAGTCTTTTGTAAGGAGAAGAGGGTCATGTGTAAGGAGAGAGTAAGGAGTGTAAGTTTAGTGTAGGGAGAGAGGGTCGAGTGTAAGGAGAGAGTAAGGAGTGTAAGTTTACTGTAAGGAGAAGAGGGTCGAGTGTAAGGAGAGAGTAAGGAGTGTAAGTTTGGAGAGAGGTAACCTAATAGTTTAAAGAGGAAAGGGTCGGTGAGCGGTGAAGCTCCTCATGTATAAAGTAAACTTTATGTGTTTGAATATTTGCTGTTCCTTTTTACTTTTATTTGAAGTAATCAACTTTTTTACTTTAGTTTTTACTTTTTTACATAATTCCTTTGCTATATTATATTGCCGGCTATTTTGAAGAGGTTTTGTAACTATGGACGCTTTGCTCATTATCTGGAACCCGTTCTTTGATATATTGAATTTGGGGAAAAAAAAATTGAGCAAATATTTTTTATCATTTTTCTTATCTTTTGAAGTTCTTTATGATTTTTCTTTTTTTTTGTAGCTATTTAATAAAACAACTTTTTTCATATATAGAGAAAAAAGGTTTTGATGAAAGAAAGAGTGAAAATAAAAACTTAAGTAAACAGAAACTTTAGTACATGTGAAATGCTGCCCCCTGTTCTTAATTAACCCTCTGTTCTTCTTAGCCCCCTGTTCTTTACGTTGAAGTTTTATGTTGTCGTTGCAATAGCATTAATGAGTGTAACGAACGTAGTTACTAGGTAATTATAATTTTTTTAATTTCTGTTAGCCTTCCGAAATATTTGAGCTGAAGATTTATTATTTAGAATAAATGCACATCAATAAGCCATTCAATTTTTGTGGCATTGCAATACACTTTTGTCCCTTTCCAGTTGCCCTTATGTTTGAGCAGTCGTTCTTAAAATATTGGAATCGGAAATTCAAACTGTAAGGTGTAAGGTAAGGGGTAAGTGTAAGGAAAAGAGGGTCGAGTTTAAGAAGAGAGTAAGGAGTGTAAGTTTAGTGTAAGGAGAGAGGGTCGAGTGTAAGGAGAAAGTAAGGAGTGTAAGTCTATTGTAAGGAGAAGAGGGTCAATTGTAAGGAGAGAGTAAGGAGTGTAAGTTTAGTGTAAGGAGAGAGGGTCGAGTGTAAGGAGAGAGTAAGGAGTGTAAGTTTATTGTAAGGAGTAGAGGGTCAAGTGTAAGGAGAGAGTAAGGAGTGTAAGTTTAGTGTAGGGAGAGAGGGTCGAGTGTAAGGAGAGAGTAAGGAGTGTAAGTTTACTGTAAGGAGAAGAGGGTCGAGTGTAAGGAGAGAGTAAGGAGTGTAAGTTTGGAGAGAGGTAACCTAATAGTTTAAAGAGGAGAGGGTCGGTGAGCGGTGAAGCTCCTCATGTATAAAGTAAACTTTATGTGTTTGAATATTTGCTGTTCCTTTTTACTTTTATTTGAAGTAATCAACTTTTTTACTTTAGTTTTTACTACCTCATCATTGGTTACTATAAATCTGACGAAGGCTGCCATCCTCTGAAATTCAACCTTTCAAATCGAGGTGTAACTTTATATTTCACAAATATATACATTTACTAATGAAAGAAAGTGAGAGGTTAACTAAGGAATTATCTGAATATTTATTCCATTCCATTTATTCCATTCACCTCTCATGGGAAGTTGACAAATATGCCCCAAAAAGATTTTTTTAAGGCTTATATTTCACTTATTATTAATAAAAAAATTAAATAAAATTATTTAAAACAACATTAAATAAAAATAAATTAGAAAAAATAAAAAAAAAACGTTTTTTTAAATAAAAAAAAAAAATTAAATAAAAAAAACAACAACTAGTTTTCCTAACTCAAAGTAAGGATCAACAATAAAACTTAAAACGAACAGAAATTATTACATATATATGTGGGGGGGGGGGGTTGCCCCCCACATAACTAAGTTAAATAACCCTGGTGTTTCAGGAGTTGTTTTTCAAGAATTGGGACAAAATGTAAACTTCAGTTTAAAGAGTAAGGCGTTGAGGAGGGGGCTATTAACCTCATATACGTAATAATTTCAGTTTTTTTAAGTTTTAATATTGCTCCTTACTTTGAGTTGGAAAAACAATTTTTTCTATTTCATTTCTGATCGTTTTTTATTTAACACCAGGAAATCTGGCTCCGCCTCAAGGGAAAAATCCTTCCTCCCAAGGAAGTATCCTCTAGACGATTCAATCCCGGTGAAAATTTATCCCCAATAGTCAACCCTAACATCTACACGCGTAAAATTGAGTTAGTAAAGAAAAGGCAGGACCAAAAAAATCGTATAGGAATTCGGGAAAATTCCCCCAGTGTAAAATTTCCCCTAAAAAGTTCACTCCCTGGAAACTTACTTCTCCATGGAAAATTATCCCCATACAAGATCCCCCGAGTAGAAAATTCCACCTTTCCTCCCCACCCCATAAAAACTCCCCTAAAAGCCAACTCTTTTGATATTTTATTCTTATTCTAACTTTTTTAAATCTTCCGGTTACTGTTATTACAAATCACTCTTTACTCACAGTTTTACTCACATAAACACTCACATCACAACGAATCTCAAATGAAAATAATGGACAAAATATCAAAGGTTAGAAGAAAAGTGACTGGGAAAGAAAAAGAGTTTTTTTTTGAATCTATGGTGTCATGAGATATTCAAATGGTTTTGAGTTTATTCAAACAGCTAAAGCAAAAGAAATGGATGTCAGAAATTTCAGAGGTAACAATGCACAAAAATGAAATGCAAATATAAAGAAATCGTGAGTAGTGCAGGGGCGGAACGAGGGATTGAAACAGGGCCTTGGTTACGTTCATGATTCAAGCTAAAAGAGAGTAGGGAACTTGTATCAAGAAAATTGAAGAATGCTTTCAATTTTCTAGTAATAGGATTTGTACACATATTATACATGTATTATACATAACCCACAAAAAATCTGGAAATCTGGCTCCACCTCAATGGAAAAATCCTTCCTCCCAAGGAAGTATCTTTGTTTTTTTTTTGTTCTTGACTTCTTTTTTTTTGTGTGTGTGAACACTTCCAAGAAAAATTTTCAAAATCTTTACTTTTGTTGTGTGAGTTGCCAGAGTTGGAATATTTGAAGAAGTAGAATCTTCAAGAACAAGCTTTGTTGAAGTCCCTATGCTAACGTTAAGTGTTTTCTTCAGATTGTTCAAAGCTCACCCAGAGTACAAAAACCTGTTCAAGAAGTTTGAACAGTATTCCGTTGATGACCTAGTTTACGCCGATGTTTTTCATCATCACATTTCATTGGTTATGAACCGATTTAACAGTGTTTTCAAAATCATTGACGACAACGTTTCATTTGTCTATGTACTGAAGAAACTTGGAAGAGAACATATTAGACGTGGTCTTTCTAGAAAGCAATTTGATGTAAGTTGCATTTTGTATTTGCTTTATATTTATCAGTTCTACATCTATCAAGATATGAATTTAACTCCACACATGAATATTATTGTGTAAGTATTTTCTAGGAACAAAAACATTTGGACGTAGATTTGTAATAATTCTAAGTAACAAAAACATTGCATTAAAGTAAAGAGCAATTTCATAACAAAAAATAAATTCTATTTTTGATTGAGAAAGCCACTCCCAAAACTCCTTCCAATTTATGCTCAATTTTAATTTAATCTATAGTTAGATTAAGATGTGCTGTAGCTAGAGTATAAAGAGTGAAGATTCTATAGGATTTAAATATTAGATAATATCAGTTTTCTTTAGCTTCAACTTTCTTATTTATTTTTATTTTTAATCATATTTCAATTTTGATTTTTGTCCACTTTTTGTCTTCTAATCAGGGCTATCAGAGGCAACGCTATAGCGTTGCCTATAGTAAAGGCCATACGGCTCCAATGTTTTATTATTTATTACTATTTTTTTCCCAGAGGCACTTCATATGGAAGGGAATGTCGTAGAAACTTCAAAGGGGGCTCATTCGATAGGAAATCGAGAGTTCTAGTGCCCATTTTAATAGTCGAAAATGATCGGAGGGCAACTAGCCTCCCCCACGCCCATCATTCCCCCAAACACATCCAATCCAAATTTTGAGATAGCCATTTTGTTCAGCGTAGTTGATTTCCAGATAGAAAATATATTTTTGAGGAGGACACTCCCCCACAACCCTCAGGGCAAGGGTTTTAAGTTATGCCCTGGGGGCGTATAAGGTTTTTATAGAAGGCGTTGTCGTAGAAACTTCAAAAAAGCTTATTCGATTGGAAATTCAAAAAACTAGTGCCCTTTTTAATAGTCGAAAGTGATTGGAGGGCAACTATCCCCCCCCCCCACGCCCATTATTCCCCCAAACATATCCAATTGAAATTTTGAGATAGCCATTTTGTTCAGCGTAGGCTAGTTGATTTCCAGATAGAAAATATGTTTTTAGGAGGACAGTCCCCCACAACCCTCAGGGCAAGCGTTTTAAGCTATGCCCCGAGGGCATATACGGTTTTTATAGAAGGCGTTGTAGTAGAAACTTCAAAACAGGCTCATTTGATTGGAAATTCAAAGGGCTAGTTCCCTTCTTAATAGTCGAAAGTGATTGGAGTGCAACTAGCCCCCCCCCCCCGACGCCCATTATTTCCCCAAACATGTCCAATCAAAATTCTGAGATAGCCATTTCGTTCAGCATAGTTGATTTCCAGATAGAAAATATATTTTTGAGGAGGACAATCCCAAAATTTTGAGATAGCCATTTTGTTCAGCGTAGTTGATTTCCAGATAGAAAATATGGTTTTGAGGAGGACACTCCCCCACAACCTTCAGGGCAAGGGTTTTAAAATATGACCTGGGGGCATATAAGGTTCTTATAGAAGGCGTTGTCGTAGTAAACTTCAAAAAAGGCTCATTCGATTGGAAATTCAAAGGGATAGTGCCCTTTTTACTTGTCGAATGTGATTTAAGGAAAACTAGCCCCCCCCCCCACCACGCCCATCATTCCCCCAAACACATCCAATCAAAATTTGAGATAGCCATTTCTTTCAGCATAGGTGATTTCCAGATAGAAAATATATTTTTGAGGAGGACAATCCCCCACAACCCTCAGGGCAAGGGTTTTAAGTTATGCTCTGGGGGCATATCCCAAGAAAGCCATCGTATTTCAGTATGTAGCAATAAGTGATCATGGAGGCTACCTTTTTTTTGCCATAGAATTTTAAAGTAACGAAATTTTGAGGCTTAGTTTTTATAAAGTTCACAATTTTTACACTCTGATCAACGACATCTTTAAGTTCATCAGGGAGGTTCTTAGCCATCAAAGCCTCTTGGTGAAGTACACACTGAGTGAATTTTTACTTAGCTCAAACCTTTTTAAAATGGCCTACAAGCCCCGTGATGTGACCGCTCATAGCCTTAGCACCATCCATACACACTGACATACAGTTTTCTACTTGAGCTGGTTTTTGGAAATAACGAATCTAACAACTTGAAAATATCTTCACATTTTGTCGATGTTTTAAGTGTCTTACAAAATAAAATATCTTCAAATATTCCATCTTGAAAAGTTCTATGTACAAAAACGATCAGTTGGGCTATGCCAGTGACATCCATAGTTTTATCGAGTTGTATACCAAAGCAAGGACCACCTCGAATTGCTCCTTCAAGTTGTTTTATTTGTGTCACACGCCATATCACTAGTTCTCCTTGAAACTGTATCATTTGGTAATGTCATTGTTTTAATTCTTTTTCTCTCTGTCTGTCTGTCTCTCTCTGTCTCTCTCTCTCTCTCTCTCTCTCTCTCTCTCTCACTCTCTCTCTCTCGCTCTCTATCTGTGTATCTATCTCTCTGTCTCTCTGTCTCAGTACCTCTCTGTCTGTCTCTCTCTCTCTGTCTCTGTGTCTCTGTCTCTGTGTTTCTCTCTCTGTCTCTCTCTGTCTGTCTGTGTCTGTGTCTGTCTATCTCTGTGGATGACTATCTCTCTCTATCTCTCTCTCTATCCTCTCTCTCTCTCTCTCTTTCTCAATTTTGTCTGCGGCAGGGAGGATTAGAATTTCGCCATTAGTATGGTTTTGACCAGCTTTCGCAATCAAATGGCTAACTTTATAAGAAGCTTTTACAGCACTTTCATTCTGTTCTGCACCAGAGACCTGTTTTATTGTTTTCTTCTTACTTTTAAGATCTTCCAAAAGATGTTCAAAGTGCTGTAACTCCTTTTTTTTTGCTAAATTCTCATGTTTTCTCTCAATATTACGTTTTAGAAGAGAATATTTTGATAGATTTGTTTGACAAAATTTCAGAACAAACAACGCATTCTGGATTAGGCTCGTCCGATGTGCTTCCAGTCCAAGTAAAACAATTTAACTGCAACTCTTCATATTTTCTTTTTTCTTTTCAGCTTCATTTTCTTTTCAGCTTATTTAAATTTTATATAATTTCATTGTACTTTAGCTTTGACTTTCTTCTTTACTATTATTTTTAATCAAATTTTAGTTTTGATTTTTTCCCACATTTTCATTCTAATCAGGGCTATCCTAGATAACACCTGGCTACTGCCTCGTCAAACTCCTGCTATTTATGCCTGAGCTGGTTTTTTCTATTAAAACGCTTTAAAAAGTTAATACCCCCTGAAAAAGAACTTCATTTAAAAACTTTTCTTTATGAAAACAGTAAATGAATTTACTGAAAAAATGTGCATTGTCAGTTTAATATACATATGCTGATATTTATTCCGTAAAATCTTAATTAATTTTTGTATTCTTAAATTTATAAAAGTGAAAACATTTAAAAGAATTTTTTTTTAGTAAAGTACAAATTATATTCTGGCTTTTAAAAAGCATGGGGTTTAGAACCCCATGCTTAATTTCTGCTCGTTTTGAGTTTGACTCTGTTATTTATTTTAATTTCTGTTCCTTTTGGATTTCATTTATTTATTGATTCTGATTTGTTGGAGTTGTATGCTTAGTAAATAATGTGATTCTATTTTTTGTTCATTTTTGGCTTAATAAAGTTCTTTACTTTTTTTTGAAAAGCTTATTTTGTGGAAAAAGTTTTTTTAATTAATTTCTGTTCGTTTTATATTGACATAGTCTTTTTCAAACAGTTCGGGGTAACGAACTGTAAGTAAGGAACCAACCGGCTCAATGGTAACCGAAACTGTAAAAAATGGGTTTTTGATACAAATAGATATATCAAAAGAATCAGATTTCAATGCTGATTTCAAATATATAAGTTTTATCAAGTTTAGTTCTACCCATCAAAAGTTACGTACCTGAGAAAATTTGGCTAATTTTAGAAAAAGGGGGAAATACCCCCTAAAAGTTATAGAACCTTAATGAAAATCACACCATCATATTCAGCGTATAAGAGAACCCTACTGTTGAGGTTTCAAGCACCTATCTACAAAAATGTGGAATTTTACATTTTTTGCCAGAAGATCACGGATGCGTGTTTATTTGTTTGTTGTTTTTTTTTTTTCCCCAGGGGTGATCGTATCGACCCAGTGGTCCTAGAATATCGTGGGAGGGCTCATTGGAACGGGCATTAAAAGTTATAGTGCCCTTTTTAAGTGACCAAAAAAAATGGAGGGCAACTAGGCCCCCTCCCACGCTTATTTTTTTCCCAAAGTCACCCGATCAAAATTTTGAGATAGCCATTTTGTTCAGCATGGTCGAAAATATGATAAATATGTCTTTTAGGATGACTTAATCCCCCGAAGTTCCCAGAGGGAGGGCTAAAAGTTATGAACTTTACCCAATGTTAACATACAGTATTGGTTATTGGGAAGTATACAGATGTTTTCTGGTGGTTTTTTTTCGGGTTGGGGGTGGTATGGGTGGGTCGGTGGTTATGTTGGAGGATTTGTTCATGAAGGAAGTTTTCATGGGGGAAGGGAAATTGCCATGAAGGGGGCGCCGGACTTGCCAGCATTATTTATTGGTTATTGGGAAGTATACAACCATTTTCAGGAAGGATTTTGTCTATAGGGGGGGGGGGCTAGAGGAGGGGGTTACTCTGGAGAATATGTCCGTGGAGGATGTTTCTTTGGGGTAAGGGACATTTCTATGAAGGGGGCGCCGGATTTCCAAGCATTATTTAAAAAATGATCAGAAATTAAATAAAAAAAACAAGTTTTTTCAACTGAAATGTAAGAAGGAATATTAGAACTTAAAACGAACAGAAATTATAACGTATGTGAGGGGGTTCTCCCCCAAGTCAATACCTCGCTCTTTACGCTACAGTTTTTTTTAGTGCTTTCAAAAGAGCTATCTATTATAATTAAACGGCATTTGTGATTCTGGGTTTTGTTAATAAATTTTTTTTTTAACTTTTAACGTAAAGAGCGTGGTATTGATTAAGGGGAGAACCCCTTCATATACGTATTAACATATAAGTAATAAAAAAAACAATAAAAAAACAAGCGATACTGCTCAATAGCAATCGAAACTTTTAGAAACGGAATTTTGGTGTCAATAAATGTATCAAAAGAATGTGTTTATAATGCTGATCCTAAATATATAAATTTTATTAAGTTTAGTATTACTCATCAAAGGCTACGAGCCTGAGAAAATTTACTCGATTTTTTAAAGAGGGGGAAACATCCCCTACAAGTGAAAGAATTTTAATGAAAATCACACCGTCAGATTCAGCGTATCAGAAAACCCTATTACATAGGTTTCAAGCTCATAGCTGCAAACATCTGCAACTTTGTATTTTTTGCCAGAAGATAAATATACGAATATAGAAGTTAGTTACGCACCTTAATTTGTAAAGACATCCATTTAGCAAAAGAAAAGTAAAAATTGTATGCAAATAAAAGCTGCATTAACTAAAAAACGATCAGAAATTAAATAAAAAAAACAAGTTTTTTTTAACAGAAAGTAAGGAGCGACATTAAAACTTAAAAAGAACAGAAATTTTTCCGTATATGAAAAGGGCTGTCCCCTCCTCAACGCCTCGCTCTTTACGCTGAAGTTTGACTCTGTCACACAGCTTTGTTTTTTAAAACAATAAATAACTTCAGCGTACAGAGCGAGGCGTTGAGGATGGAAAAGCCCCTTTCATATACGGAATAATTTCTGTTCGTTTTAAGTTTTAATGTCGCTCCTTACTTTCAGTTTAAAAAACTTGTTTTTTTTATTTAATCAGCGAGAAAGACTGAGCCTCTTCTAAAGTTAAACAACGATCCCTTCCATAAAAACTTAAATACCCCCTGGGCATAACTTACAACCCTTGGCCCTAATCTCTGGGGGTTGTTTCAACCTCAAAAGCATTGTTATATGATATTCAGACTATTTTGAATAAAATGGTTATCTAAAAATTTCTATTAGATGCATTTCGGTACAATACGACGCGTGTGTGTGTGTGGGGGGGGTACCTGCCCTACAATCATTTTGACTCTTAAAAAGAGCACTAGAGCGTCATATTACCAATCCAATGAGCCCCCTTCGAAGTTTTCATGGCAACGATTTCTGTAAGAACCTGATACGACACAAGGATATAGATTATGACCCTCGTCCCAAGGACTGGAGGAATTTTTATGCTCAAAAACATAACTTCCAGACTTTTCTGATACGCTGAACAACATGGCTCTGTATCTCAAAATTTTCATTGTAAGTGTTTGGGGAAATGATGGGCATGGGGGGGGGGGGCATTTGCCCTATGATTTTCGACTAATAAAAACTTTCGACTAACAAAAAAAGGCGCTAGTCCTCTCAATTTCCAATCGAATGAGCCCTTTTTGAAGCTGCTACGACAAAACTTTCTATAAAAACCTTATATGCCCCAAGGGCATAACGTAGGACCCTTTTCCTAAGGGCTATGGGGGGGGAAGAGGGTTTTCATCCTCAAAGACATAATTTCCAGACCTTTCAACTACGTTGGACAAAATGCCCGTATCAAAATGTTGATCGGAAATGTTTGGGGAAATGATGGGCATGGTGTGGGGGGGGGGGGGGTTGATTCTCCCTCTGATTACTTTCGATTATAAAAAGGACAATAGCCGTCTTAATTTCCAATCCAATGACCCCTTTTTGAAGTTTTTGCGACAACGCTTTCTATAAAAGCATTATATACCCCTAGGGCATAACTTACAATCTAAGCCCTGAGGGCTGTAGGTGGGTTGTCATGCTCAAAAATATAATTTCCGGACCCTTCAACTACGTTCAATAGAATGGCGATATCAAAATGTTGATCGGAAGTGTTTTGGGAAATGATGGGCGTGGGAAGGGGGCATTCGCCCTCCGATCGCTATTGCCTATTAATAAGGGCACTAGCCATCTCAATTCCCAATTGAATGAACCCTTTTTGAAGTTTCTACGACAACGCATTTTATAAAAACCTTATATGCCTTCAGGGCATAACTTACAACCTTAGCCCGGAGGGCTGTGGGGGGATGTTATACTCAAAAACATAATCTCCGGACCCTTCAACTACGTTCAACAAAATGGCTATATCAAAATGTTGATCGGAAGTGTTTGGGAAATGATGGGCTTGGGGGGGGGGACGCCCTCCAATTGCTTTTGACTTAATAACGGCACTAGCCCTCTCAATTCCCAATTAAATGAGCCCTTTTTGAAGTTTCTACAACACCGCTTTCTGTGAAAACCTTATATGCCCCCAGGGCATAATTTACAACCTTTACTCCGAGGGCTGTGGGGGGGGGGTTATCATCCTTAAAGATCTAAGTTCTTTAAATCTATTACGTTGAAAAAAATGGGCGTGAGAGGGGGTTAGTTGCCCTCCAATCACTTTCGACTTTTAAAAAGGGCATTAGCCCTTTCAATTTCCAATAGAATGAGCCCTTTTTGAAGTTTCTACGCCTATGCTTTCTATAAAAAGCTTGTATGCCCCCAGGGCATAGCTTACACCACTTGCCCTGAGAGACATGGGAGGGGGGAGGTTATCATCCTCAAAGACCTAATTTCCAAAACTTTCAACTGCATTAAACGAAATGGATATCTCAAAATTTTGATTGCATGTGTTTTGGGAAATGGTGGGCGTGAGAGGGGGGGGTTAGTTGCCCTCCAATCACTTTCGGCTATTAAAAAAGGCATTAGCCCTTTCAATTTCTAATTAAATGAGCCCTTTTTGAAGTTTTTACGACAATGCTTTCTATAAAAACCATATATGCCCCAAGGACATAACTTACAACCCTTGCCCTGAGGGGGTTGGGGGGTTTGTCATCCTTAAAGATCTGGTTTCCAGAACTTTCAACTACGTTGAACAGAATGGCTATCTCAAAATTTTGATTGGATGTGTTTGGAAAAATGGTGGGCGTGAGAGGGGGTTTAGCTGCCCTAAAATCGCTTTTGACTATCTAAAAGGGCACTAGCCTTTTCAATTTCCAATTAAATGAGCCTTTTTTGAATTTTTTTACGAAAACGCTTTCTATAAAAGCCTTATATGCCCCCAGGACATAACTTACAACCCTTGCCCTGAGGGCTTTGAGGTGGTTATCATTCTCAAAGACCTATTTTCCAAAACTTTTAACTGCGTTGAACAAAATGAATATCTCAAAATTTTGATTGCATGTCTTTGGGGAAATGTTGGGCGCGAAAGGGGGGTTAAGTTGCCCTCCAATGACTTTCAACTATTAAAAAGGGCACTAGCCCTACATTTTTACAATTGAATAGGCCGTTTTTGGAAGTTTTTGCGACAACGCTTTCTACAAAAGCCTTATATACCCCAGGGCATAACTTACAACCTTTGCCGTGAGGGCTGTGGGGGTTTTCTCATCCACAAAGACCTTATTTACAGAGCTTTTAACTACGTTGAACAAAATGGCAATCTCAAAATTTTGATTGGGTGTGTTTAGAAAAATGGTGGGCATAAGAGGGGTGTTAGTTGCCCTCCAATCACTTTCTACTTTTAAAAAGGGCACTAGTCCTTTCAATTTCCAATTGAATGAGCCCTTTTTGAAGCTTCTACGACAACGCTTTCAATAAAAAACCTAATATTCCCTCAGGGCATAACTTACTACCCTTGGCCTGAGGGCTGTGGGAGGAGTGTCTTCCTCAAATACTTAGTTTCTTGATCTTTCAGCTACGTTGAACAAAATGGCTATCTAAGAATTTTGATTGGATGTGTCTAGGATAATGGTGGGCGTTGAAGTGGCGTTAGGCGCCCTCTAATCCCTTCCAACTGTTCAAAAGGGTACGAGCCCTTCCTATTTCCAATTGAACGCGCGCTTATCTGAGTTTCTACGACACCTCCTTCGATACGAATTGCCCTGGTCTAAAACCAATAAACAAAAAAACAAAAAAACGAAAAAAAACATTGTGCCAGCATCATTCTTTATATAATCCTTCATAACTATGAACTATTATATATAATCCTTCATAATTATATAATCATAATTCCATAATTCATAATTATATAATCCTTCATGATTATATAATCCGTTCATAACTTATAATCCTTGCCCTGAGGGCTATGGGGGAGGGGGTTTCATCCTCAAAGACCTAATTTCCAGAACTGTCAACTACGTTGAACCTAATGGCTATCTAAAAATTTTGATTGGATGTGTTGGGGCAAATGGTGGGAGTGAGAGGGGGTTAGTTACCCTTCAATCACTTTCGACTATTAAAAAGGACCCTAGCCCTTTCAATTTCCAATCGAATGAGCAATTTTAGAAGTTTCTACGACAAAGCCTTCTATAAAAACCGTATATGCCCCCTGGGCATAACTTACAACCCTTGCCCTGAGGGCTGTGGTGGTAGTGTCATTCTCAAGGACATAGTTTCTGGACTATTCAACTACGTTGAACAAAATGGTTATTTCAATATTTTGATTGGATGTGTTTGGGGAAATGGTGGGCGTTAGAGGGGGGTTAGTTACCCTCCTATCACTTTCGACTATTAAAAAGAGCACTAGCCCTTCTAATTTCCAATTGAATGAGCCCATTTTGAAGTTTCTACGTCAACATTTTCTATAAAAACCTTATATTGCCTCAGGGCATAACTTACAACCCTTGCCCTGAGGGCTGTGGGGGGGGGGGGGGGGTTGTCATCCTCAAATACTTTATTTCCAGACCTTTTAAATACGCTGAACAAAATGGCTGTTTAAAAATTTTGTTTGGATATGTTTGGGGAAATGGTGGACGCTAGTGGGGGGTGTGTTGCTCTCCAATCACTTTCGACCATTAAAAAAGTCACTAGCCCTTTCAATTTCCAATCAAATAAGTTTTTTGTTTAAGTTTCTATGACAACGCTTTCTATAAAAACCTTATATGCCTCCAGGACATAACTTACAACCCTTGCCCTGAGGGCTCTGGGAGGCGGGGTTATCATCCTCAAAGACCTAATTTCCGGAACTTTTAACTACGTTGGACAAAATGGATATCTCAAAATTTGGATTACATGTGTTTGGGGAAATGGTGGGCGTGAGAGGGGGGTTAGTTGCCCTCAAATTACTTTCAACTAGTAAAAAGGGCACTAACCCTTTCAATATCCAATCGAGTGAGCCATTTTTGAAGTTTTTACGCCAACCCTTTCTATAAAAACCTTATATGCCCCCAGGGCTTAACTTATAACCCTTGCCCTGAGGGTTGCGAGGGGAGTTTCATTCTCAAAAAAATAATTTCCGGACCTTTCAACTACGTTGAACAAAATGGCTGTCTATAAATTTTGTTTGGATGCGTATGGGTAAATTGTGGGCACGAGAGAAGAGTTAGTTGCCCTCCAGTTACTTTCGACTATTAAAAAGGCCACTAGCCCTTTCAATTTCTAATCGAATGAGCCCTTTTTGAAGTTTCTACGACAACGCTTTCAGTGAAAACCTTATATGCCCACAGGGCATAACTTACAACCCTTGCCCTGAGGGTTGTAGGGGGAGCGTCCTCCTCAAAACATAATTTTCCTCTGGAAATCAACTACGTTGAACAAAATGGCTGTCTCAAAATTTTGATTGGATGTGTTTGGGGAAGTGGTAGGCGTGGAAGGGGTGTTACTTACCTTCCAATCACTTTCGGCTATTAAAAAGACAGTTCACTCCAATTTCCAATCGAGTGAGCCCTTTTCGAAGTTTCTACGACATTTCCTTCGATACGAAGGTCCCTGGTCTAAAGAAAAAATAAATAATACATTGTGCCAACATCGTTCTTTACTTAGGCAGCGCTATTGCGCTTTCAATGATACATGGGATATAAGTTTGTTCAATTATATTCCTTATTTTAATATATATTTTAAATATTGTATCGTGCTTTTAATATTTCGGTTACTATTGGCTGGAATTTAGTCTTCACTATTATAAAAAAATTAAAAACACGCTTTTAGCTTGTTCACACATAGAAAAAAAAACTCCCGGCTTTTTCTTCGCTAGATATGGCAACGAACAAAACCAAAAACAGCCCGTATAGTTTTACTTAAGTGTCATTTATGGTTGTAACCCACAAATATGAAGTCATTCATCATCGTGGACATGAAGATGCAGAAGTTAGTCAAAGATCCGATTTTGTTTTATGCGTTGCTTTTTTTGTAAATTATAGAAGGGATTTGATATTGTAATTTTCTTTAAAATGAGCTCTTAAGAAGCTTTCTATGACTTTCCAGTGCCCCACTAGCAGTGAAGAAGAAAAAAGAGGACACATGAGAGCGTCCTCTGTTGTAAAAAATGATTTTCTTGGTTGTTCCTTAAAGTTTCCTCAATAGGGTTTTCGAACATGTTGATTCCAACGGTGTTTTTTTCTTTCGATAAGAATTGGCTTCAAAATAATTAATCAATCTTGGGTTAATATTGGCCGATGTTCGTTTTTTACTAGATTGTAGCTACCGCTACAAACACGATATATGATTACCAAAAAATCTGTATCTATCAGTTTTGGTTACTATTAATACAAGTTGCTCCTTACTTGTAATTCTTTCCCACAAGCTGTTTAAGATATAAAAATATAAAAGATATAAAAACTATATAAGATATAAAATATAAAAGATATAAAATATATATAAAAGATATAAATTAAAAATATAAATATATCTTAAAAAATATATCTTATATAAAAAGATATAAATATAAAAGATATAAAAATATATAAGATATAAAAACTATTTAAACGTCAATAAAAACCAATTTTATAGCATCACTTGCCCTCTCCTCGAAAAATTCCATTACATTGCTCTTGATACCCCTCCCCTCCCTCGATACACCCCTCTTCAGTTTTCCACCGGTTAGTGTGTTAATTTATTCGTATGTTGAGAAGAAAATATTATTCTGCACTAACAAGGGAGCTCCACAGCACCTATCACACAGCACCTATCCACAGCACCTATCCACAGCACAATCCACAGCACCTATTTTCTGGCTTAGTCTAAATAAAGGGATGTTAAGATTAATTTCTGCCTTTCTCCCTAATCTCCTTTTGCAATTATCTAAAGGCTCCTTGAGTTTTGACAAATTCGGGAGTGTAAATATACATTGGATGCATGAGAACCACCCCCCCCCCCCCCGTCACATGCATATTGACTCACGGGGTCTCCTCTATAATAGCTAACTTAATATTATTCAAGACTGCACAATTCTATCAAACATAAACTGAATCATTTTAGTTAAATGAGCCCTTAGAGTAATGACTAAATTAGTCGTTCATTCTGTGCGGAATATGAGATTCTTTAGTAACAAATGTGCCATTACTGCCTCGTTTTATTATTGCCTCTGAAACAGTGAAGTTCAGTGTAGTTTTTTGATAATTTTGTATGGATTTACTAATTTAGAATTTTCAATCGAGCTTTTTGGATAAATAAACCAGAAATTAAACTTCAATTTCTATTTGAGTTAGCTGTATGGAGATTTTCTAGGAGTGTTGGTTCTATATGACTACCCTTTTGGAAAAAACAAACGAATGAACAAACAAACAAATAAAGGCACGTCCGTGAACTTCCTTCTCGAGAAAATGCTGTTGAAAAAATGGAAATGACGAAACTAGAAAATATAGAATTGGGTAGAAAGAATATTTTTCTAATGGTTGTGTTTTTCAGCTATCCCATTAAAATCTTTCATCGCAGCTCTTGAGCATTCATGACTATTTGTGTTACAACAAAACACTAATAAACTCCAGCGACAGTTTGAACATAGATACGTGGAGATTTACCATGAATTTCCCATTTTGGAGAATGTCGACATTCACTGGTGAATGTCCGAAATTTCTTTTTTTTTCTCCTTGGATTTAGTCAGCGTTGCTAGTCAACTTTTTCAGTTTAATGCAAGCTTTGATGATGACTGGTTAGGTTAAATTAGGTTTGGCTGGGTTAGCTTAGGTTTTTAACGTATTTCTTATATTTATAACCAAACTTAACCAGGGGCAGAGCCAGGATTTTTTTAGGGGGGGGGGGGGGGTGGGAGGTGCAAAATAGGTTGATCTGATAAAAAAAATTTTTAGGGGGGCGCACAATAGGTTGATGCAATTTTACTTTCCAGTTTTTGCAGATGGGGACTTAAAACTTCCGCAATGGGGTTCCCCCAAGTATTGGAGTTCTCTGGTATACTTGAAATAATCGGTTCCTATTAGCCCACATTGCTCCTTCACACAATTGATTACCACTAACTATTTGATTCGTTACAACGAATAGTTCGATTTATTTCTATTCCAACTGTTTGGAAAAGAGTTCTGAAAATTTTCTTGGACTTCAATCTCTTTTTTTATATCTTTATGATTTTACAAGAAACATATTTGCACCACGGTCAGATCATAGCAGAACAGCAACTAATATTACAGTTAATATAGCTGTATCAGGACATAATTCTTTTTTATAGCACTTTGCTGAGCTCTACATCGCTGAAATTTCCCCCAAATTGAGTGAAACTAGCAAAAATGGCTTAGAGAAAGTTTTGAATTTTACCACTGGTGTTATCGAACAAGGTCTCTTTCAACTTGGTCAGGTGGATTCTAAGGCCCTAACGGCTTTGGAAAGGCAATCTATTAAGGATATCTGGACAAATCTTCGCTCTACTGGACTTGAAAAGCTTGCAGTCAAAATGTTCACAAGGTAATTATTTTTTTTATATATTCATTGATTTCTCTCTGGTTTTACCGAAGACCCTACTCTAATTTTGTAAAAACTCAGCACTGTATCAAAGTCTTAGGCATCTATCTTTTTCTCTTTTTTTGTTAAATTTGACAAGGCCATTTATATACACAAATATATTACTTTGATAAGGAACAATATTTTGTCCTTCTTTTTAACTTGTCAGCTTCTAACCGGTATATCTTGTGAGTTTGCAAATGATTAAGACTGAACTTGATTTATTTTCCAAATAAAAAAAAAAAAAAATTAACTGAAAATAAAGTGCAACATTAAAATAAGAATGAACAAAATTATTAAATACATGAAAGGGGTCCTTCTCTCCTCAATACCTTGCTCTTCGCGCTAAATTTTTTTTGTACTTAAAAAGAACAACTTCTTATTGTCCTAATTATACGGTCCTTGTGTTTCAAGAGTCGCTTTTAAAATAAATGGGGCAAAATACAAACTTTAGCATAAATAGCGAGGTGCTGAGGTGGCTATTCCTCTCACATACTTAATAATTTTTTATAGTTTTAAGTTCTAATGTAGCTACTTACTAACGTTTGAATTTTTTTTTTAAATTTAATTTCTAATCCTTATTTAAATACTTCCAAAAAACCCAGCTGCACTTTCATGGAACAATCTCACCTGCCACTAGAAAAATCCTTTATACCCGGGGTCACTAGCCTTTAGAAGCTCATGGATTTGGCGGACCACTAATATGGATTTAGAAAAAAAATGATGCATTAAATGCATTACATACATTTTTAATGCAGTTAATAATGCATTTTTAATGCAGTTAATAATTAATAATTAAACTGCCTTTTTAATGTAGTTTAATCAGAAAATTTTTAATGCAGTTTATAGGGAATAACCGCAAATGTAAAAAAATTAAATATATATATATATATATATATATATATATATATATATATATATATATATATATATATATATATATATATATATATATATATATATATATATATATATATATATATATATATATATATATATATATATATATATATATATATATATATATATATATATATATATATATATATATATATATATATATATATATATATATATATATATATATATATATATATATATATATATATGTATATAGTAATATTATATTGTAATTATTTAAAAAAAGAAGAAAAACTGATGTTTTTAGTGTGATGGCTGCTCTTGTTAATCTGATATTATAATGTGGAGATTCAGTTTCAATGAAGCTATTGCAAGAGGAAGAGCTGTATCTATTCAAAGCCGAGAGCGGTACCAAGTTTTAATTACTCTCACAGAGGAAAACGTTTTTTTGACATAGATATGTAGCTGAAAATTGAATCAAAATTTTCATAGACTTCCCACTTAGTGATGGGTATTCATTGTTTAGAGAGACCTACAATTATGTTCTTGATAAAGAGCACTTGAATTTTAATTTGAGACTGTCATCACAAGAAAGATAAATGAGGCTTTGCTTTTTCTTTTATGCTTAATTTGTGCTCTTCGATGTTAGATCAATATAGATCTGTTATCCACGTATTTCTAGGCCTAGGATCCTCGTTCCTTGGGTAATACGAATAAGAATATTCTGGCAGTGACTGTATTTACTTTGAAATAATCGTGGATACCCCTTGACAGTTAGGATGCTCCTCTCCCGTACATTCATCTACATTTATAAACATTTGTAGATCTCATTTGCCAACAGCGTTTGCCACAGCGATGTTTTCTTTCGAGAAATAATCTATCTTTCCTCGTAATATATACATGTCATTAAGTTGTCCTTACAAAGATATGTTAAGTTCATTTAACAGAGAAAAATATCTGCCAAATACAGCAGCTTGGCCACTCACTCATCATTGAACAGGAATCCTTGAAATTCCTGATTGTATTGCAGCTGAAAAAAAAAAAAAAAAATCTAATTTCTTAAAAGGAGACGAAGAGTCGGTTCAGTATTTTGCCATTATTTTGCCATTGATTAGCCATTTTACCTTAGCATGAAGAAGAAGGTGAGTATACTGGGAACCTATTTCTTTGCAGAGCATTTCAAGCATTTGAGAATTCAGACCTTTGTCTCTTATTTCATTAGCAATTCTTATAACACTGGATGATACTTTGTTTAGTTCTGGGGCCTTTTTTTATTTGACCATAAGCTACTCACTATGTATATTGCAATGGGTAGACAGAATGTTTGTGTAAATAACATTTTTTACAGTTGCATCAACTCCTGTGGAATGTCTAGTCAGGTTTGAGGCATAGTCTGTACAAACACATATTCATTGTTTCCACTCAATTTCGTGACTCAAGAAATAACTATAAAGTGCTTTAAAAATTTCGAAGCTAGTTGTTCTGCCCTTCAAATTCTGCAAGCAAAGAAGTTCTTCTTCGAATTCTTATTGAAAATCCAACCTTACAAAACAAAAGAAGAGCGCTTTGTTACTGAAGTCTACTGATGTAATTATCGTATTATCAATAATACTTTATCTTTAGTCGTTTGATGGTATCTTTCAATTTGTGTTTTTTAAAGACTCAAAGCTTTTTATTTTCTTATGTTCATAATTTAGATTAGGTATGCTTATAATTTGTTTGCGGAAGTTTTATAAGAAAAAAAGATTTGAGCGAGTTTTCATTGTATAGGGCTTAGATGAGGTTTTAAATCCTTTAAAATCCTAGCATAAAAGCTAACAGAGTATATTAACTCATCACTATAATTTATTGTATTTCTCTCTAATTGATTATGGACTTTAAAGAGGACTAATTAATTTTTGGCTTATTTTAACTTTGATTTAATAAATCTAAAATTTAATTTAACTTTGATTTAATAAATCTAAAATTTAATTTAACTTTGATTTAATAAATCTAAAATTTAATTTAGCTTTGATTTAATAAATCTAAAATTCAATTTAACTTTCATTTAATAAATCTAAAATTTAATTTAACTTTGATATAATAAATCTAAAATTTAATTTAACTCTGATTTAATAAATCTAAAATTTAATTAAACTTTGATTTAATAAATCTAAAATTTAATTTAACTTTTATTTAATAAATCTAAAATTTAATTTAACTTTGATTTAATAAATCTATTAAATTTTAATAAATCTAAAATTTAATTTAACTTTGATTTAATAAATCTAAAATTTAATTTAACTTTTATTAAGTTTTGGTTCCCTCAAAGTAAGACAAGATTGCAATTTTTATATTATGTTACATTGGACGACCCGCAGCCTCCTCATTTATTTAAATGTACACATACTTTTATTTAAATGTACACATTTAAATGTACACATAAATGTACACATACTTTGAGTTTGGCGTAACTACGAACAGCACTGAAACAATTTTCTCCTAGACTTTTCGCTGCTCACCCAGAGTACAAAATGTTGTTCACTGGACGATTTGGTAATGTTGACAATATTAACGAAAACGCACCGTTCAGAGCCCATCTTCACAGAGTACTTTCAGCTTTCGATATAGTCATCGATACTCTTGATGATAACGAGCATCTTATCCGTCAACTTAGGGTATGTATTGGTGCTATTAAATATTTGACACAATTTTAATTAGGGTTTGGATTTAAATATCAAGTTTTTACTTTTAATACAATTTTTCATAATTTTAACTATGAGGCAAATTATTACTGTAAATTTTATACATTTTATGCCCGGGCTACTTCATAGTCATACTTAACAATAAAGTCAATGGTACGCACGACTATGTTGCCAATAATGTATCCCAATCATGGTTTCTCAAAATTATATTCACTCTCAAAAACAAGATTTTCATTGACTGATCCAACTGGAAATTTAGTACATAATGGTTTTTGATAGAAATAAAATGGGAGCTTTGTTCACCAGTGGTTTTGTTTGTAAGATGAATTAGTGTCCATCGGTAAGCTTGTCAAAATAATTTCTTGAACCAAACAATTTTAAAGAAGCTTCACATGTTTGATGCTACTTGTTTTGTAGCATATTTTTTCTGATTTTTTCACTTTTGCACAACCAAGAAAAACCTGTTAATATTGGTGAAAAGTATGAAAAAAAATAACAATTTATAGTACAAAACTTAAAGAGCTTAATATAGTGTAGGATGGGAGATGGGAGAATAAGTATACAAAGCCCCTTCTTCCTTCACACTGCTAGTTTAATACATAATGCAAATGCTACTTTAATATATAATAAGAATAATTAAAATATGGTTAGAATTTTTGCAATAAATTAAAAAAATAATGAAGAAAAGATAAGTTCAATTTATTCATAGATTTTGTAGACGAAAGTTTATCTGTTGGTCATTTCCATATTGTCACGTCAAACCTTTCAAAGAATGGAGTTTGCAAAAGTTTATACTTTTTTTTATTTTTTCCCTCGCAACTACCAAAATCTATAAAACTGTATGTGGAGTTTTTTTTTTATAATTGAAACCCTGACTGTTCCTAATTTTTGAAGATATATAAGTTTGGAATTTTTTCAATTACCCATTTCAAACAACAAATATCGTTTCCACTGTCATTAGACCACAAAAATAGTATTAAGAAACATAGATTATCCGTGCTATTACCTTTCTCCATTCAAACGGTAAAAAATATTTAATATTATTTAATATTATCATACCATAATAGTATTTAATATTGTTATGTTTATTTTCATTTCCATTATATTTCGGTTCCGTACAATCATATTTTTCTACTAAAGAGTAACAACAGAAGCTTGAAACGTAAAAAAAATATTGCCCAAATCTTTTTTTTTTTTTTTTTTTTTTTTTCTTTTTTTTTTTAGTATCTTATGAAATCTCGTGCATTATCCTTTCAGCTGCTTGAAGAGTTCCTTATTTAATGGGTTCCTGATAGAGTAAGCAATAAAGCAGCTGAAGTACTGTCAGAAAGGTGGTTCGTTTGGGACTTCTTAGGGATGTAGCCCAAAACATTAGCAACACTAGTAAAAAATTGTAAAAGGTTCAATTTACTTGTCGATTAGAATTTCCGGTGGTGATTTAGCCAATTTTAATTATTTCTTCTGTGTTCTTCTACATCATTCTAACTAGGTGTGTTTATAGAAGGCTTGGGGACAAAAAAAATATATACGCTTGTAGATTAAATCTTTTTTTTAGTTTTAAAAAGATTTTGATCTTAAATTGTTTACTTTTTCAACTTTTAAGTGCTATCAAACACCTTTTTACTTAACAGCAGTTGTTCTAGCAGTTTATTTAGTTACTAGCGGTGGTCTAGCCAAGTATATCTAGCGATGAAAATAAGCCAAGAGGTCACTTCACTCTCTAACCTAGATCTATCATAAATAAAACATCCTATATCTTCCAGGATTGAGACGAAATTTATTTATTCTTCCAACGTTTTTATTAAATCCTGGGGGATGAAAAAGTATGGAAACTTGATTTCGATTGCCTTTTCCATTCTATAATTGATAAAATCCACAGTAGATATGTAACAGTGGCGTAACTTTCGTTTAAAAAATGACACGTAGTTGCCAATACTGGTTTTAATTTATGATACAAAGAAAACATTGAAGTTTAAAACTGTCCATGCTATGACTGACTCCACCTCCAATAACACCACCTCCAATAACACCATCAACTATTTCTAATTCGACCAATCACAACTGGCTGTTTGTTTATTTGTTTGTTTTTGAATGTGTTATTGATATTGTCTAAGCATCGAAAATCAAGGATGCGTCGGGACAACCATGTTCAAACTCCTGGATGCGCTTTTGAACGTGCTTGAACAGCACCCAGGATTCGTACCAATAAATTTGCCGGAAGAGGACATTAGTCTTAAAGAGTCAGATTTTAGTTCTAAAGAGTATGCAGAATATCTGCACACATTCCTTAACTTGTCGAAGGTATTTCTAGCGTAAAGAATTCAAGTAATAATTTTGAACACAAAGTGAGCATCACAACAGTTAAAAACAGTTTTTTAAGTACCTCAGCCTCCACTAGTAAATCAACACTAACCAGTTTAGACCATTAGACAGCAGTATGTCAGGGAAGTGTAAAAATGACGGCATCGCACTTAGTAAGTCTATCATGAAGGTTTTTATAAAAACACTAATTTGCACCTTAGGGCTGGAGCACACAAATGCTCTGATGGTTGAGAGGTGTTCACGATTTTTCCTATGGAGTTTATACTGGAAAAATCAATTGTCGATGTAAAAAGACGGTCATATATGTCTTACCATTTTTTTTTTCTTCACTAAGTCGTCAATTTTAAAAGTTTTTTTTTCAAATATAATGTCTTTAATTTTTAAAGTTCTGGCACTTTTAGGCCTTTTTTCAATAGAAGCCCTTGATAGTTACGATATACTTGCGTATATTTTCTGACTTTTTCTAGGACCTTGGTCTTTTCCACACTCGCCTTGGTATGACTCGTGCTCATTTTGATAATTTTGCCACTGCCTTTTTCTCTGTGGCTGAAGACATTGCTTCAAACCAGTTGACTGTTCTTGGTCGTGAATCTTGGAATAAGGGTTTCAAATTGATGAACGATATCCTCGAAGAAGGACTTTTACAGCTCGAAAGAATAGACCCCATTACTGGTAAGTTAGAAGCGTCTCAAACAATTTTTGTGCTTTTGTGAACATTTGAAAAATAAAGCAGGTAGTTTTTCTTGCTAATTTTAGGGGTAGTATTCATGCACTGGCTAGTGAAGCCCAGTTAACTTTTTATTAGCATTTGTGCCCAGTGGAAAGCAGTCCGGCAAGTAGGTAGGTTTTGACAAAAAATAGGCGGGGAATCTAATGTCTATGGCTATTAAAACAATTTTCAATAACTGGCAATGATTTTTATTTTCTTATCGCTAAACGTTTTCAAAAGGTGTCGCCGAACACTAGATGGCGTCTTATAGTTTTTTTTGTTTTTTTTGTCTGCACTGTTGCCAGTTTCCACTCTTATAAGTTACTCATACTGTTTGCATGAAAAGATTTTCTTGATAGAATGGTGGATTGAAAGGGTTGTATATTTTAGATAATCAGTATCTATTGGGCGTCTTCCATACCTCTTGACAGAAGAGAAAACTTGTCTATTGTGCAAATGATGAGTAAGTCAGTGCAATGCTTCATAGGCTCTGGAGAATCTTTGAAGCTTGGGGTGTAAGGCCTTCGTCCCAATATCATTAAACTTTGACCTTCTGTTTTAGTGTTGTTCCAAAAATGTAGTAATATAAATTAGTGGAAGGACAAGGCTTAACCCAGGAAGAAAGAAATATACCAATAACCTCAAACAAAATTAGAGACTATATCTTGAACGGGTGTGAATTATGAGCAGTCCCACTTTGTACGTCTATCTTGAAAAGATTGCTTATATTTGTAGGATCTCAGAATGGAAAAATATCACTTTATTTGAATAGTATTCAAATTCTATACTAGAAACAATTTCTACTGACAAGCTGATAATGGGGGAGAAAGGTTAATTCTTCAAGTAGATATTTTTTCTCTGTTTTCTTAGGAACAAGGTCTGTTATATTTAGATATATGAAAAAAATGCATCAATCTTTTGAAGTTAAACACATTAAGGCTACCCAACCTATAAAGAACAGCCTCCTATTTACATGCATTCTTAACAAACAAGAGTAACTTAGTAACTTTGAAGAAGGAACGACTTAAACATTAAGAAATACATTTACAATAAAAATAAAAAAATAAAAATACATTTTTTACAAAAAATATAAAATATACATTGAGTTCTTTTTGGAAATTGTTCAAAGGATGATTTTTCAATAAAAGGAGATTAGCAAGAGGATTTTTCAGGATTAGCAGGAAGATTCAGGATTAGCAGGAAGATTGAGGATTAGCAGGAAGGTTGTTAGACGATGCAACAAGTAATGCTCACTCTATTCCTGAAATTTAATTTTTTTTTTCACAGGTCTCTCGGATAAAGAAGTTGAAGCTGTTAAGCAAACCTGGAATTTGCTTAAGCCAGACCTCATGGGAGTTGGCATGCGCATTTTCAAAAGGTAAGCCAGCAAAATTTAAATTCATTATGTAACTAAATTATATATATTTAAAAATTTGAAGAATTGAGATGTCGAAATCACTGTCAACATGCTGCTGTCCGTTTATTCAAAAAGAAGAAAATACATTTTCAAAAAGGTTTAAAAGATTTTTCTATTTTCAAAAAGAAAAAACAATAATTCAGCTACATTTATTTTATTCATGCTTGGAATTTCTTTTAAATCTTAAATACATTTATGTTATTAGAGTTCTTAGAGACTGCATGAAATTATTTTTATGTTTTAATTAATTGTTTTTGGGTCTTTGCCATTGATTATGGAATTTGATCAGCCTCAGATCTGGTCACAGAAAGGTTAGAGTAATCTGTTTAAAATATTAGTGCCCGAACATAAAGAAAGAATAACGAGCATAAATTGGGTTTTTAAAGGCCAAATGAAAATACTGAAAAAATACAACAAAGCGAATACTTCGACGGGACAAACGCCTCTCTTCTTCATTGCGAAACGAACAAATATATTCAATGAGAGTGCCAAAAAAAACCCAACAAAATACCGATTTATAAATACATTTAGGTCTAACATTGAACAGGGATTCAGGTGATTTAAGAATAAATTAGTTGTATTTCGGTTTTCTCAAAAGAGAAGCCGATACTTTAGTAGTCCCAGATATCAACCTTGTACCACTTTCCCAATCACATAATCAGACACGTCAACAACCCCTTGGATCTCAAAGAGTGTCTGCAAGGAATGCAATTATTAAAATCAGATTTCATAGTTCTCCAACTCATTCAATTGCTGGTTTGTTTTGTTTTTAGTGAATGAATGTTTTTCTTTTATTTCTCAGTTATTCACTAGTATCTGTCGATGGCGGTTCAAATTTTTGGATTTTTTGCAAATCGTGGATATTGGTGAATGGCTCACTTTTATGGTTGTTAGGTATTTGGTTTTAATTCTTATAATTTTTGGCTTTTATTGAATTTTATTCATCTTTTTATTTATTTATTTTTTTCATTGGTTTTTGTTGTTTTGTTGCCTTTTTTTCACATTGACTTTCCGCATTTTATTATGTTGTTGTTTTCTTCGGCAATCTCATTGAATATATTTTTTCCTTTCGCGCTGAAGAAGAGAGGTGTCTGTCCCCTCGAAATATTCGCTTCGTTGTATTTTGTCAGTATTTTTATTTGGCCTTTAAAAACCCCATTTTTGCTCGTTTTTCTTTCTTTATGTTATGTCAGGCCAATGTGCTTTAAGAAATTACCTTTGTGCTAGAAAATTTAATATTAGCACAATATTGCTATTGATTTTCAAGTGAAGGGAGAATTACATACTTTATGAAAATTAGTTATGGCTGCACTTATTGTGTATACGAGTATACTGCACTCGTATTCCTCCTCATTTCAAAACCTAAAAATAAAAGAAGTAGGAAAATATCCTAGATTGTACTTCTGTAGTTAACATTTGAGTCAAATTAAATAAGGTACTTCAAGGGCATAGTAGGGTATCAAGTTGTATTAGAACTTAAAAAAGCAAACTTCATTTGCTTAGCAGTAATTTTACGCTATTTTAAAATGCTAGCTCCTCTGAAATTTCAAAATTACCTAGAAGTACAAAAATCTTAAACAAGTTTAATGTGAATTTTTCCAAAAAGTCCATTTCAAATAAAGGTCTTAAAGCCAATTTTTTTTTATTTTAAACTATTTAATACTAATTATAAAATAGATATAGCCTCATTATTATGCTATGAGGATTATGCGAGCAAGCGTATAAAATTGTGCTTATTGTGCTCTTTTGGTAGAAGATACTTTTCTATCATGGGCCAATTGCGAAGCAGGAATAAAAGAATGAAAAAAGAATCAGTTATTTTAATTAGCTTTCCGATTTTGCTCGGTACATACAGATAGCCTGCCTGTTTTTCTTGTATCGGACAAATAAAAGTATGTCCTGGCTGCTGTTGTCGAGTTATTTATTTTCAAAGTTAGTACCTTTTGGGTGTAAACTGATACTAAATGGTGACGTTAAATAACAAATAAGGAGATAAAAATTACTTTATATAATGAAACTCATGTTTAATAATTAAAAATTGTAAATTCAAAATTTAAATAATGCAAATAAAAGGAAAAGAAAAGGGCGGGTTGGGCGGAGTTTTATAAGAAAACTAACTTTCATATTTAATTTTCAAGCCTCTTCGAGACCTTCCCAGCCTATCAGGCTGTCTTTCCCAAGTTCATTGACGTTCCTCTAGATAAACTGGAAGACAATCCAGCTGCTGGTAAACATGGGATCACCGTAGCTACTAAGCTTGATGAGCTCATCCAATCCCTTGATGAACCTTCAAATCTTGCCCTCCTTACGCATCAACTGGGTGAAGAACACATTGTCTTGAAAGTGAACAAGCCAATGTTCGAGGTAAAATTTGTTTAAAATGTATTGCATAGGAAGGTGTAATTATATGATGCTCAAATAAACTAGAATGATAAAATATATCATTTTGATGAGCAACCAATTACTAAAAACCTAACTTTAACTATTTTTTTAACTTCAAGTCAATGCACACTTTTATAGTTTGGTCAATTTTGCCAATTTTGGTCAATTTGGTCAATAGTCAATTTGGTCAATAGTTTTTCTATAACTGGAAAGATTTTTTCCACAAGCGTTATACCAATTGACAAAAAATTGAAAGTTGACCAAAATTTCATATTCCTCCATTAGTCTGACAATTACACCAAGATATATAATTGTAGGAAAATTTCACGGGGTCAAACATTTTTATATTGTGATCAAATCCAAGATGAATCTGTTTTCTCCTATACGAAAGTGAATAGTGACACTAAAACTTAACACAAGCAGATATAACTCCGTATATGAAAGGGGGTGTCCCCTCTTTAAATACCCACCATTTATGGTAAGCTTTATTGTGCTTTAAATTAATTCTCATTCTAATTCATTAAGGTTTGTGTTTGAGCAGCTGCTCCTAAAGAACTAGGACAAAAGTCCAATGTCGGCCTAAAGATTGAGGGGTTGAGAATGGACAAGTCACTCCTAAACACCCTGCTATTTGTATTGAGTCTTTATCAATTGCTTGACTTAAGTCTTATCCGCAAAAAAAAAAAAAAAAAAAAAAACGCTCTGTTTTCCATATTAAAATATTTGGGTGATAAATTTGTGTTATGTTTTTGGTTTGTGACAAATCTGCACAAATGTCTTTTTTAAGCTCAGATCAATAGTCAGTGATCCAGGGACCGTTATCTTTCAAGGCGTGGCTCACATTCACTGCAGTTAGTTTGAGGGTGGATTCTAGGGTAAGCGGGGGCACTGATAACGAATATTGGGGTACACAAGTTCGCCCGCGTGTAGAACATGGTCATTTTAGCCTATCAAGTCAAATTTGGCCTATAACGACGTCATACCGCTCTTGATTCTTTTACACGGTAAAATAAACTGAAAACTATAAACTTGACATATTCTGAAGAACGAGTACTTTCACCTTGTATTTTTAGTTTTTCTCCATAACCTTTATTTTTTGGTAACCCTATTTAATTTTGAAAACAAGGTTTTTAAATATAATTTTTCTTAGTTTTTTCGGTTTTTCTGAAATTTTTGCCTGCATAAGTATATTTTTTTATGCTTTATTTGAATTTTGTTCGTTATTACGAGTCAAACCATGTACCTTTTTTAAAAAAGTCTTAATTCTTGAGCGACTATTTTATTTTTTCTAAATAACGTCTTTAGCCTACAACGACCGAGTTTAAAAAAAAAAATTTTAGCTATTAAAAAAAATGAAAACGAATCAAAATGCACATCATTCAAACCGTCGAGATGTCCTTTACACGTTGTTAATAAAAACAAAGTCGAGACTTGAATCTGTAAGAATATATAAGCGTTTGAGAAAAAAAATTCCCCCCCGCCCAAAAAAAAGAAAATTTTCGGAATAGTGGCGTTTACTCGAAATATTTTCAAGACAACCTATAATTCGTCTATCTCACATATTTAGCCTATTTATCTCACCAAACGATATTTCGCTCTTTTTTGAATCAAATCATGTATTTACAATGTATACAACTAATATTTAAAAAAAAAAACAAAAAAAACAAAAAAAAACCTATGCCTCGTTCTGCGATCTCATGCGCGAATTTGATATTTTTTTATACTTTGAGTTCTGCTCGTCATTACGAGTCAAACCATGTGCCTCTTTTCTAAAAAATCTTAATTCTTGAACAACTGTTTATTTTTTTTGTAGTAGTAGATACAATCTGGTTTGCGTAGGCTCATATACGAGCCTAAAAGGTGGCGAAGCCGTGTGAATGTGCGGTGCAGAAGTGACCAAGGCTGATTTAAGATACTATTTTCTTTAAATCTCAGCATAGCAGGGGCCAATGATCCAATCGGTTAGATTGGGTCAACGGCCATTGATGTGGTAGACGATAACTGTCATGATGAACTGATGTCATGATAGACGACTGCATTAGCAGTTTAATATCAAAACAAATAAAAAATAAAATATTTAAAACTGAGCATGAAATGGTGGCTCAAATCTCTTTTTCTTCTTCATCTTCGTCTTCGGATTCGTTATGATTCACACCGAAAAGTAGGCATTTTTGGGGGTCAGCTCCACACTTGCATGCGCTGTCACAGAAACCTATTTTGGAGCATTTGCAGTGCGAGCCACACCTCGTCTTGTCACAGTTGCAGAAAGAAAGCGATGCTAGTCCATGCGGCATCGCAGAAACTAGATCCGTCTTCCGTTCATGATCTTCATTTCTCCAGCCCATATCGAATGCCTGAGGTAAATCAATACAGGGCTTGTGGCTTTGGATTCAAATCAGTGACTGGAACATGCACCTTTTCAAATGAAGCAGAGACGAGATATCAGTTGGTGGTAAATGCAGCAAATCCTCCAATCTTGGGTGCAAATGTGCTTGATGATCATTCAGACTATTGAGGTTAGTCTCAATTCTGCCATACACTGTAACCACAATCTGCTTACAGACGTTGACTAAACCATCACTTTGCACAGATTATGGCTTCTCTGCAAGGGCTAGAACTTCATCACCTAAAAACCCCAGCAAAGTTTCTGAAGACTTTGTAGTTTCGAAAAAAGCGGACCTTTCCAATTCCATACAGAAAGCTTGTAGTGTCACATCCACTAAAGCTGTGGACAAGCGGCAAGGCGTTGCAAAATGTTACTCCTAGTTTTTGTGCTGCCGTATGAATAGGTATGTAGTAGGGCGGAAACTTAACCCAGAGCTGCTTGAACCGAGACTAGCAAGATACTGGAAGTAGTATGCAACTAGTAAGACGGTATCAGTATCATTGGCTTGTATTATCACAAATGTGCTCTTTCGTCTTACGGCAACTGCTGTGTGGTATAACACCCGAGTGTCTGCTTCCCCATGGCAAGAGAGCTCCCATGGGGCGTAACGGTAACAGCTCTATATCGACTCTCGAAACCTCCAGCGAGATGAACCATCAGACGGGTTGAAATTTTGTACTCCCAGGCATCGAAAAGAACTTTCAAGAGTCGGCCTTTGGCTGAGCGACTGCTGAGAATCCCGTCCCAGAGTGCTGCAACTTTGCTGGAGGAAGTGAAGGGGCTGGAAATATTTCGTCTAGGATCTCCTGTTCTTTCTCGACAGCCAGATGCTTCTTTGAGGTTGAACGAGTAGTCATCACGGGTTCTATCGTCCCTAAGACCGTCATACCTGTCACCAACCAAATGGATAGACTGACAGGCTTAGGGTATATTCCTAAGAATCCCATCGTAAACTCTTATTCCAAAATCTACTAGCGTCTCATTTTGTTCTGGTCGATAACACCTTATGACACTCATGACATCAACTATATAGGCAGATCGAAGAGAGTCTTCAAAAAGCGTATGTGGAATCATTTTTGGCCATGACTGCAAGCCAGACTTGCATAATGTAGTTCAAGGCTGTTGAATTCGTACCGGTACGTAGCTGAGGCTCCTTACAACTTGATGATAATGCTGCAAGTGAGGTCGGATACGGCCTCACTATGGATATGTAGCTGATATGACTCACCGGATATGTAGCTCGCACTTCAGCAGCTCACAGAGGGACGAAGTTCTTGCTGAATTTGCAAGACACAGAGCTTGTTTAAGCAGCTCAGTTTCCCCAAAATATTTTTTTGTGGCGCTTTCTTTTTTCCTTTTTTGGCAACAGAGGCGAAAGTTTGTACTATGCCAACTTTTACTTTCGTGGATGTCTCCCTTCGAGATGCGAGCTCATGGCTTTTTTTTTTTTTTTGATCTTCTCCTCTCGGTGACATAATAATCTTTTTCACATAATTTCAAAATTTTAATGTCACCTACACTAATTTAAAAGCTCCATTTGTTTTTTAAATTGGGTATCCAAACAATATTGATGGAAACAAAATTTGCTACTATAAATATTTAACATGATCAAAATTTTTAATAAGGGGAATCAGCCATCATTATCATTTTCTGTAATTTTAACCCATATTTTCAATTTTTTCCCTTTCCTTTTTTCCTTTTTTCCCCTTTTCCCATTTACCCCTCATCTTCATTTTTCTCCTATTAAAATTTTTTTTACAAAATTACAATATTCAACCAAGTGCTAACACCAAAAAATTTCTCTTTCTCTTTTTTATCCTCTTTTATGCCTCTGAAATTTAAAAAAACTAAGCTAATCCAATATAACAATTTGATCATACTAACTTTGAACTCCCGCTTTCAAAAAAAAAAAAAAAAAAAAAAAAAAAAAAAAAAAAAAAAAGTTTACCAACTACAAAATGAATTAAGGCAATCAAATACAACAGGTTACTCTCCAGGGCATACTGCGACACAAATAAAAACAAAATAAAATACATCGCACGTCCCGCTTATAGGATGCTCCCCCTCCTTAGGAGAATCCTTCGGCGGTGGCTTCAATTACAATCCAAACTTTATATTACCCCTTCAAGCTTAAAAAAAAAAAAAAAAAAAAAAAAAAAAAAGAATGATTACAATACAATTTAAGCCATTCTTCCCTTACAAAAACCTCAACAAACAATAAAACATGTACTTAAACAACACAATACTTATTTAGGAAGAAGGGTTAAAAAAACTAACAAATTACCCATAAACTTTAAACTTCCGAATAAAACTCATACTTTATTTGATTGCCTCAAAAAAAAAAAAAAAAAGAAAAAAAAATGAAAAAGAAATCATCTATTTACCAAACCCTGTATCCATTCCTCATCAATTCTTTCTTTCCATTTTCTATTCTTTCTCAAAGGCTCTACTTTCCCCCTAACTACTCCTTTAAATCTTTCTAACTCAACTCTTTTTTTTCTCTTTCCTCATCTTCCAAATATGGGTACATACCCATATCACAATTAATAACATTCCTTTCTGCCTCTTTTCATCACCTTTTCTTTCAAAATATAGCTTCAAATTTTTTTTCTTACTATTTAAACTTACCATCTCTATATTCTCAGCCCCCAAAAACATCAAAAATAAAACTAAAAATTTCCTTGTTAAAAATACATTCTATAAATTCAAGCTGTAAACTATCAACCACCATTTTATGGCACAGTTTATGGCACAGTTGCACTCTTTTATTTTGCCCTTCTTGAAACGGCTTATTCTATCCCGGTAAGGTAGTATGGGGTATATCAGTATAAACATCACCTCTCTTTCACTAGTTTCACATGGAACTTCATTTAGATTTTCGAAACCCGTATCATAATTCGTGAAAGGTTCCTATTCTTTAAAATGGTATGAAAAATCATCTTCTCGGTTCCATATGTAATCATCTATGACCCTTTTTCTTTCTATCAGAGTCAATCCGCCCTGAAACACTCCTTTTGATGTCAATTCTCTTAAAGTTTCCGCTGTTTCCTTTAACTGATCTGGGACCTCTTCCACTAGCGTCATAACTTGCTATGGCTTCTGGAGCTGTATCCCCTGTCATAAAGTTAAGCAGCTCTGTTCTCGTCTTGAATGGGTTTCTGAACAACTCTACCAAATCCATAACCCGATTCCTGCCTTTTATTGTCAAATTCGTAGACGCAGTGGTATCATCATGATGCTTCATTGCCTCGTCATCCATATTCAGGTTTACTTTCAGCGTTCTGGTGACAGCTGCAAGAAAGGGGAGAGTAGCCAGATATCGATCCCTGGCATTTTCATTCGTTGTCGCACCAGAGATACAAGAAACTCCTCGATGACCTTTGATGTCCAGATTCACGGTAGACTCTAAAGCTAGATCGCATGCAATGCTGCAAAACGGCTTGGTTGGTTTCCTAACAACAAAATTGTCACTTACAAACTCTCTGTGAACTTCTAGTACTTTTTCAGGCAGACGTAGCATTTCTTCTAGGTAGTTAAGCGCAGCTGCGGCATATGTGGGGTTTCCAGATGCGAAGAAAATCGGAATCATCTCTTTTGTGCCGTTTAAGTGTGATCCCCAGTCCGCCGCTCTTTTAGCATAAAGATAGTCGTTTCTGGTATGGATAAGATCTAAATACTTGGTCCAGAGGTTATGATTCCTTGTGGTAGATCTGGATTCGTTGTACTTGGAGAAAAGTGGAACAATACTGTCCAACGCATCTCCTATCTGTTTACATGCTTCAGAACTAGTTTCACTTTTGAAGCGTTCAATTGCATCACTCAGGATTCAAAGTTTCTTGACTGTAGAAGGCGCTAAAACAAAGCAGGACGTTTCAAGCCAATTCTCAAATGCCTCCCACCAGAGTGCGTCCATTCCTTCGTAGACCTGGAAGTGAGCATGGAGTGGCTGGTGCATGTTCTTTCCTGAAAGGACCTTATTTGCAGTAGCTTCCCTGAGAATCTCTGCCGCAACAATAATTTCTTTTAGTCCTGCTCCATCCATGAGAGATTCAACCGCTTTCAAATAGTTCATGAGCTTGTGAAAACCGCCCAGTAAGAGAACTAGATTAGAGAATTTTTCGGGCTGGGACTTTCGAAGGCCGTAGCTTATTTCATGAACAGCTAGATCCTGACTGATGACTGTGTACTTGTTTCCAAGCTTCGATGCTGTTTTATGACAGATGCTAATGGCAGAGACTACGACTTCACAGGATGTTGGTGAATAGGGAAGCAAGGGTAAGTAACCTACGGTGGTTTTGCTACACCAGGAAAGAACGATTCTTGCGTTGAAGGCTTTCCAACTGGGAGTTGGTTCTACAAATTCCACTTCAAAACGTTTGGTGGGAAACAACCTACAAAGCGTCCAGCAGAGGTCCAGGTTTGGCACCGAGAACGGCATCGGAGTCTCGTAACTATTTTCAAACAAGGAAAGCAAGGAAGCAGAGTCACAAGGTCGCGTTTTCTCGGGGATTTTAACCTTCCAAGTATGTTCACTAGTTTGAGTGCCAAGAGGGTTGTCAGTTACCATCTGCCGGGTTCTTTTCCGGGCAATTCTCCCGAAACTTCTGCTCGACACACCAGTCACATCAACAGTTCTTCCGAAGTCTGCAGGAGACGTTGACGAGCAACCTGTAGAAGTAGTTGTTCCATGGGCAGCTGGCAGATCACTGCTCTCTCCGTCAACTTGGATCCGTGGATGTAGATTTACCGTAGAACTTGTAACGTGTAGCGAAGACCCATCTAATGTGTTTAGCTAAAAGTTCAAATTGTCGATACCGAGGGTAGAGAAAAGTCCTTTCTGCAGATTCTAAGGAATGAAAATCTGGTCTTCAAAATTTTCCTTCGGCTGCACCACCTTGGTATTCAGAATTCGTCTAACAGTACTGTAGCACACAGAAAGACTAAGTGGGTTTAGTATCTGAAGAAGGTCACTACTTCTTGTAGCATGGTACAGAACGAGTCCCAGTGATTTTGTTGCAGGAGTTTTGACGCCAACAGCAAACATGATTGCTTGACAGATCATCAGAATTTTGGACTGAAGTTGTTCAGGAGCTGGTATTTTTCCTGACTCTGGTAGGAATTCAAATCCGACTTGATCAAAGACTATCATACAACCGAAGATGTATAGGGAGTCAGGGACAATCTTCATAGCTTTGGAAAAGTTGGCGTCGTAAGCATCTTCCCCTTCTTCACTTTTCCAGCAGTATCCAGCAGCGACTATTTCTTTTCGCATGTACCTGCCGTAGTGCAAGTTTGAATAACCTTCGTTTAAGGAGTGAGAACAAGAATCCCCTAAAGATGTCCCTGACCTAGTGCTCATCCTTGTTACTGGCCAATACCTCCCGTTGACTCGACAAGATAGAGGAATGTCCTCTTCGTCAGACATGCTCAGAACAGTTACAGAGGTTACCTCTGGTAAGAGTTTAGCGCCATATTGGTCTATGGCCGTCTCAACATTAACCTGCCTAGCGCCTTCATCACATGAACTTGAATCTTCGGTATTCATGGTTTCTATTCGTACATATTCCTCGTCAGTATTTCGCGGAAGTGACAGGATCTGTTGCAGACAATGAGAAGCCGTTAGTGAGCGTCCGAAAAACAGCAATAATATCTGTCCTTCTCCTTGCCGCCAGAACTGAACTTCGCCTTCAAATCTATTTAAAAGTTTCTGATTGAGCCTATAACTCCTGATGGGATTTGCCTCTGGAAATGACCCGAGCAATATGTTATTGTACTTTCCGCAAAGTCCATTAAGGTAATAGATTTTGCCGTTGCGAAGCTTCGGTCTGAATATCTGGCAAAACGGGTCAAACGCTGTAACAGCCCTCTGAGACCCATTGACTTCTTTGGGATTACAAACCATAAACTTTTTCATGCACTTGTCATGGTATTTGACGTCCTTTGCTGGCATATTGATTGACACTTTTTTATCTCCTTCAATTTGGAGTAGAACATGAGGATATTGACCACGAACTGCCTTTGCTTGCTTGCATATCATTTCTTGCCGGTTGTAAGTCTCTACACGGCGCACTCTTATCGTACTGGGCTTACTGCAGATCAAACACAAACTATAGTTCTCGCCTGTGCTTCCTCTCGTGGTCGATCGTACAACCTCTGTGCTTGGAGCTACACTGGCAAGCCAGGAAACCCTTTTATCGCACTCAATGTGGTTTGTGCTTGTGAACTTTTTTCTGCATGAATCATGTCACTTAGGGTATAGCTCATCACTAGCGGAATCTATCACTTTCATTACACTTTCAGAAAATTCATCTTTTCTTTTGAAAGCAGCTCATTTGAACGATTGTATGTTCATTCTTGTCACCTTTCCAGTTGGGTCCTGACATATCAAGCATCTCGAAAAGTCGAAAGATTCTCTAATAGTCATGGTCTTGCTAGTCTTCACCGGACTCCAGAAGAGCGCCATATTTGACGGCATTCAACCGAGCTTAGAAGAAAAGCACAAATAAACTCGAAAGCAATTAATGGCCATTAAATTTTTTCTTGTGCCGGTAGAGCAAGAGCGATGTTAGCTATTTTTTTTTTAGTGCGTGCTGACGTACTGTCGCCCAATAAAAAGTCGCCAGTCCCTCATATTAGAGGGCTTGAAGGGGGCTTTGAGGATTCAGGCTTAGGAAATTTGACTCATAGGCCTATGTGAATTTTTCAAACTAGAAAACCCCAGGCTCCAGTAAACTCGAGCTGAAACCGTAGCATTTAATAAATTGACTAAGTGACTTTCAAGTTTTTTTTTGTTTTTTGTTTTTCGGGTGATAATGCATCGTATTAAACGTCTGGTCGTTCAAGTCAGCCTCGAGTGAGTCTGTGTGTAGTCCAGCATAAATCACGGTTGTACCTACTGGGGGAAAAAAGTAGGGGGATAGCAATAGCAACGGTTGTAAAACTAGCGAAATATATAACATAACCCAGCCTAAATTATGGAACCCGCGGGGAAGTAGCCTACAACTCCTTTTTTTTTACAGGGTTTGGATTAATTAAAAAAAAAAAAAATCCTCTTTAAAAATCAGAATTCATCACAAAAATTTGTAATAAAAGTAAAAATCCGAGTAAAACACCACTATTTAGAAAATTACTTTTTGGGGGGGGGGGTTCTTGCTCAAACGATTATATATTCTAGCAGATTCAAGTATCGACTTTGTTTTTAGCAACGGATTGTAAGACATTCTGACGGTTCGAATGATGTGCAGTTTGATTCGTTTTCATTTTTTTAACAGCTAAAATAAAGTTAAAAAAAAACTTGGTCATTCTAGGCTAATTTCTGAAAGCTATGACGTTATTTAGAAAAAATAAATAGTTGCTCAAGAATTAAGAGTTTTTGGAAAAGAGGCACATGGTTTGACTTGTAATTACGAGCAGAATTCAAATAAAGCATAAAAAGAATATACTTTTGTAGGCACAAATTTCAGAAAAACCGAAAAAACTAAGAAAAAGTATATTAAAAAAGCTTGTTTTCAAAATTTAATAGGGGTTAACTAAAAAAATAAAGGTTGTGTGGAAAAACTAAAAATACCAGGTGAAAGTATTTTTTTCTTAGGATTCAGAATATGTCAAGGTTATAAAGTTTTAAGTTTATTTTACCATGTAAAAAAAAAAAATCAAGAGCGGTATGACGTCGCTATAGGCCAAATTTGTTTTTATAGGCTAGAATGACCATGTTCTACAGGCGTGTAAACTTGTGCACCCCAATACTCGCTGTAAGCGCCCCCGATTACCCTAGAAACCACCCTCAAACCAACTGCAGCTGATGTGAGCCAACCGTTCCCTTTTTGAACGATAGCGAGCGTTGGATCACTGGTCTTGCTCTATTCTGAGAAGAAATGTTAAACTTGATCGTTTTTCAACAAAAAAAAAAATCTTGTATAACAACGAATGAATATTAACTTCATGTTAGTATTTTTATTTATCGATGATTTTTGAAATTTTGCTTTATATTTACAGTGTATTTATCCAGAAATACATATTAAAAATTAGCCAAATGATTCACAACTGGCACGAATGCTCCATTTGGAAATTTCTCTGCAGGTTTTCAAGAGATTTCACAAAAGGAAAACATTTTTAGACTAATCAACTTTGGACAAAGCTCAGGATATATTATGTTTATCATTGAATTTGATATATCTGATTATTTGCCCCCACCATTATAAAGGTGTGGTGGTAGGGGGGGGGATTATTATCGATTAACGATTCCCAAATTCTGTTCTTTTTTTTAATAAAAGAAACTATTGCTTGATCGTAAAAAGATCATAAACTAAAAACAGTCTCTTGTTGTGTTTTTTTTTCATGTATGATGATTCCTTTTTCTTTTGTAATTCCTATGTTTTTGTTTTGAATTTTTGATAATTTGTTGTCTATCTTCTCATATTTATCTCTTTTATTATCAACTTTAGTTAGCTATCTCTTTAGTTATCATCTTATAAAACCAAAATCAGATCTAAGGGCTTTGCATTCTAATCGTGATCATTTTTGTACTATAAAATTGAATTTTGAGATCATTCTAGTGAATTTATTATGTCTCTGTAGTAAGTGGTGTTATATTTTCAGAACTTTGGAGAAGTTCTTTTCCGACTCCTTCAGCATGATCTTGGTCAAAGGTTCTCAAGCTTTGCCTCCAAATCATGGCACAAAGCTTATCATGTCTTTGTGGAAGGTATTGAGGAAGGACTTCAACAGAGTTACAAACAGGATCCTGTCACTGGCATCACTGATGCAGAGAAAGTGCTAGTACAGGAATCTTGGGACCTCTTGAAACCAGATCTTCTGGGTCTAGGACGAAAAATTTTCACAAAGCAAGTAGTTTTCGATGCTTATTCTTGGGTATAGATAAAAGGTATAGCAGCTAATGATAGAAAATTAGCAAGGATCAATAAAGAATAGCAGTGTTTTTTGGACAGTTCAGAGTATACTAGACGAAGAGACAAAACTCGAAAATAATGATACGTCAATTCCTACTTCTAATTTCAGCAAGTTTATTCTTAACATTTATCGTTAAATATTTTGAGCTCTTCTGAGTATAATATATTCTGTCTCAAATGGAATCTTTAACGACATTTAAAGACCTGGGAGACAAGAGTCAGAGTCTAACATGGTCTTGTTATCGGTTTAGTGGTAATATTGACAATACTTTAGACCAGGGGACTATTTCAAGGAAACCCTATGAAATTCTGAAAATTAATTAAAACATTTGTATAAACTTACTTACCTTATATCTAAAGGCGTAATTATTTTCGTTACCTCACTATCAATGAGTTTCGCTCTAAAACTAGTTACGATTTACACAGCCGACTATGTAAATTGTCATCCCATTTTACAATAGCAAACAGTCAGAGCCGGATAAACGGTGTTTGGAGCGATTGAGTCCAATCTAGCTCCGCATTAGAGTACCGTTAAAATGACAGCAAATATGTTAATTTAATGCAAATTGCCTTTTAAGATAATGGATAAATTATGAATAATTCAAATAATTGAAAATATATTTATTTCAGAGGTTTCGCTTAGGGTTGCCAACCATAGTGATTTATCATTAGTGACTATCCACCCCTAGTGACTCTTTCTTTAATTGACATAATTTTCTCACTACTTTCGGAAATTTTTTTCTCAATTACTCACAGCCCATCCAAAACCAGACAGAGATCATAGAAGCCACTTAACCTAATTTTCTTATAAACTTTCTTTACACCACTTTACATATTTCAATGCTAATGGTGCCTTTTATTAGGGGTGAAGGGAGGGAGCAAATGTAACAGACAAAATTATTATTGGAACCGGATAACTTCAAAATTAAAATAAGTAGGAATTGAGACCTTTACCAGGGTGATTGTGCATTTTGATTAATTCTCCTGAAATGGTAGAACTTATTCTTGAAACTAAAAGTTTCATCTACTTAACGGCTAAAAAAACGGTTAAAAAATCTAAAAGTAATTTTTTACAGTTACCCCCGTCTCAGGGACTTGACCAAAAGCTGTTGGTCAACTAAGAAAGACCCCATTAGAAATATATAGTATTAAATACGGATTTTCAATAAAAAAAAATTTTGTTTTCGTTCTATTTACGATATTTTTATTTTTCTTAAGTATTTTGAGTAACACAGTAAATCTCAAGCCTAACTAAATTTAAAGGAAAACATCAAAATATTATGAAATATTGTTATGACATTTGGTGGCTTTATCATAACGCCAAGACTCTAAAACCTAGTAATTCTATCCAAGTATTGAGACTAATCATAAATAGACTCAAGTAAGTAATTGTGTATGGTAAGATAGAAACCCCATGGTGACAGAGTTTTACAAACCATTACAACATGTGTTTCATCCTGAAAATACAAAATAGGGAAAATGAGATTTCCTTATCCAAAAGGAAACCTCTTCCTTCCAAAAGGAAACCTCATCCTTCCCCACTCCCTATACAGTGATATCTTAAGTAGACATGGTTAGGTATTGGGGAGTTTACGAAAATCTCATTGAAATTAAACCCTGTAGCCTTTATTTTTATAATCTGCATAGTCAGTTGAATAGACATACAAAAACTATTACAGGGTATTTGCCAATCATCCGGATTTTCAAATCCTCTTCAACAGTACTGGCTTTGGAGATACTCCTCTTACTAAGTTAGATGACAACCCTGCCTTTGGCACACACATAATTAAGGTTATGAGGTCATTCGACCACGTTATTGAAATGCTGGGCAAACCAAAGACTCTTATGGCCTACTTGAAGAAAACTGGTGGTGATCATATTTCCAGACATGTCGAGCGTCGCCATTTCCAGGTAGGAATTAGCTTTTATAACTTACTCTCATGAAAAAAAGCACTTCAAGAAATGAATTTTGTTTTATCTATTTTCTTAATATTATTTTTTCACTTGCATTTTGTCTCTTTTTTTTTACTGTCTTAATTGCATTTGAAATTAAGTTCATAAGAGTTCAAAGCATGTTTCTTCCAACTTTTTCTCCTCAATTAATTATATTATTCAGAAGTATATTCGTTTACCCTCATACAGATTGTACATATTAAGGATTTTTGCAAATATTTTCTTAAACCATCCCACCTTTCCATATACAGAACTTAACAAACGAAAATATAGAGAAAACGGGTATAATGTTTTCAAAAAAAGCAGTGGATAAAAAAAAAGAAAAAAGAAGCAAAATCTTTAAATATTAAAAAAATTTGAATGTGTTGATTTCACATCCAGAAGCTTTTATTAAAGGGAAAACAGATTTAAGCTAATTAAGATTTAAGCTAATAAAACACAGCACATAAAGAAAAGGAAAGCAAAAACTTGAAACAAGACTCACTTCCTAATAACTTCCAAAATCATCTCACAATTAGCACGAATACAAACAACAAAATAACAAATTAGATTGTCTCTGGTACAGTTGGAGTTTGATATCTTAATAACTTCCACTATTACTATATGAATAGTTTGGATACGCAAAACAGAATGAAAAGTTAGGCTGTCTCTGGCACAGTTTGAGCTTGGCAATGGATAATGTTAATAACTACCAATGCCACCACGTAAATGGCACGAATACGCACCACAGAATGATGAATAATTGGATGGTACAATTGCTAATAATGGTAGTAATTGGTAATAAATGGTAAACATGGTAAAAATTAGTAAAAATAGTAATAAATCGATGGTAATAATTGGATGTTGGTACAATCAGAGTTTGAAATATCTTAATAAGTTCCAATATCACCATGCGAATAGCACAAATACACAAATCAATTAGGTTGTTTGTCTCTGATACAGTTTGAGTTTGGTAATTTAAAGTTTTGGCATGGATCGTTTACAAGTGCAATAGCCATTTTAGATTTTATTTCCCAATAGCCCTAAAAAGGGGAATAGTGTCCTTAAGTGCGTTCTTTTTTTTCAAAAATTTAGCTCATAATATATAATAATCTTTTGCATATCTTTCTGTACGAACTACAGTTTGTCAACCAAGTAACTAAAACTGCCACAACTACTACTGCAGCACCAAGTTCCCAAAGGCTAACACAGCTGTGAACGCTCTTCCTCCATCCCTATATTGATTCATAGCTTCACTCTCTACCCCCTCCCATGAAGTTCTAATTCTTTTTTAATCTTTGCTCGTCACATCTTCCCAAGCAATTTGAAACCAACCACCTCTTTGCTGCCCCCAGATTTATGGCAACCTCCAAAAGTAAAATCGTTGGAAACCTCCCATTGTTCATTCGTAAAACTTGATCATCTGAAACGCTTTCTCATTATACCCTTAGAAAGTGGGCTCAAACTACAATTCTATTCTTCACATTTAACTTTTTTTAAATTGCAAAAAATCCTGCTTTTTGGTTTTCTGCTTTTTACATCTCCACTATATTCACCATTTTTGTTAATGTTACTATCCAAGTAATAGATTTTTGGTTTTGGTCAACATCAACCCCATCTTCGACCCCATTTACTCCTTGTCCTAGTGACTTAGCCTTCCTAATGGTAATTTTCAACCCTATTCTTCAGCCCTGAAATCTCAAAACGTCAAAGGTTTCATAAATTCCTCCAACACTTTTACCTAGGAATCTAGGATACTAAAATTACCTATTTAAGTGGTGTCTATGAAAACTTTTTTATTTCAAATATTTTAAATTTGACCCAAGTCCTTAAGTGCGTTCTTTTTTTTCAAAAATTTAGCTCATAATAACTTGATTATTTACAGCTTCTCAACAAGTTTTCAAAAATTCATTAATCGCATTTTAAGCATTTGAGGCTTTATCATTTTTCAATTATTTTAGTTTCGACTCTAACTCCGCCTTTTAAAATAAACCTTTCTTCATTTATGCAAACTATACAAATTTTATTCTTTTTTGTGCTATTTCTTACACCTTTGTCCTAACTTTAAAACATTCACAAAAAAGCCAGCATATTAATTTTCAAAACTTTTTCTTTTAACTAATTAAAGCCCAGCTCTAGTTTCCAACTGAGAAATATCCATACTGTCTACTCTCTTTCAATTTCTTGATATCCCTTTTAAATGCCGCATTGCTATGCTGGGTGGCTGCATGATTCACATAATTTGTAACTGTTTTCATTGTCTCCATGTCACATCTGCTTCTTTCAGACTTTAATGCTCTCTCTGCTTCCCTCTTTTACCTCTTGTTCACGTAGGATGGATTCTAAATGAACTTTCTTTACAACACCTCCCCCTCTCTTCTGGCAAGAAGAGAGATCTTATTTACTAACCTTCTATTTAGCCTGTTTGTTAAATAAACAGAAAAACTGTTTTTTTTTTCAGTGATTTTCAACCAAATTGTGTTTGCCATTGGCATGACCTACTGAAGCTACATGTCAAAGTTGGTTACAAGGGCCCTACCTTATAAGGGCAAAATCTGAAGACCTCTTCTGGTCATATAAATATTCTTGTGGTGATTAATAGGACTGTTGCCAGGATTCTGTTTCATGAGGCACCCAACAATTGAAGATATATCCCCTATTGTATTTTATAAAAAAGTCACTTTGAATAATTTTGCACATTTGGTGGAAGAGAGAGTCTGAATATCTAATCTTTTTTGCTAACATTCTTAGCTGCGTTTCTAACTTCCTTCTCTAACACATCTTTCGATACTTCACAATCTTTTTCATAAGACTTGTCTATTTAAGTTCTACTTGGTCACATTTATTCTTGATTAGTTTTACATATGATTCAACGGCTTTAAAATTTAAATTCCTTCTGAGTACATTCCAAATTGTTTAAGTTGAATAACTGGGTTTTACTAAATTACTAATCCGAAAATTACTATACTATCTTTTCTTGATAGTGTAGGGATGTGACAAGAATCTTTGATTGCCAAATTGTTTCAAGCTGTAATTTCCCGGAGTCTAGCCGTATCCAAGGGGTTATCAACTTTGAAATTTGTTTCAAACTTGGTAACATATGTTAGCTATTCAAAGTATGCAGCACAATATGTTAGCTATTCAAAGTACGCAGCACAATATGTCAGCTATTCAAAACTAAAAGACATTAGGGTAAAAACCGAATTCCAGAAAGACATTTGTATTACCGCTAAAATGAATTTGAAACTAACACTGGTAAACGATGCGACCGCATTTCAAACAACTAGAAAAAATATTCTCAGATAAAGGATAATAGAGTTAAAATATAGGCACGAATTGAACAAATTATTTGAATAATCATATAGATTTGCTGAATATGAAAGAGCTAAAATGCTAAAAGAAAAGTCAAGCTTTTCAACATAATTTCTGCTTCCCTTAAAAGTTCTTTTGGTCATATCTATCCTTGAGTCTATCAATATTGTAACTACATGGAAAAAAAATTACATTTCTCTTGTTTAACTAAATTTTAGACACTACTTCATAGTAATATTTACTTTAAACATCAATAACTTTACTTTTGTGTTCCCTAGTGTACTGGAGCGGTTCTTCCAACATTTGATTTAAACTTTCGTGATCAATAGGGCTGGTTATCTTATTTGTGACCAGATTCTGTTGTAACTAGATTCTTGTATCCTAACAATTGTTGTAATCTAGTGCCATTGGTATTTGCCAAAGCTCTACTTAGATCATAAAACTTTGTTTATTTTAGGCCTTCTCAGAAGCTCTGATTCCAGTTATGCAGCATGAGCTGAAAGCCAAATTGAGGCCTGACGCCGTTGCAGCCTGGAGAAAGGGACTCGATCGTATCATTGGTGTAATTGACCAAGGCCTGCTGGGCCTTAAGGAGGTAAATCCAAAAATTGCTTTCTCTGAAGCCGACATCCAAGCTATTCAGGGAACTTGGGCTCTTGCCAAGCCTGACCTGATGGGAAAAGGAGCAAAGGTTTTCAAAGAGTAAGTGCATCATTTTGATTCATTAAAAAAAAAAATTAACTGAAAGTAAAATTTCTTAGAACTTTTAGAGAAGCTTCTTATTCTAATCAAAAAGACTTTGTCTCTCAGGAGTCATTCGTAAGGGATTTGAACAAAAAGTCAAATTTTAGCGTAAAGAGCAAGGTATTGAGGAGCGAGCAACCCTCCCATTTACAGAATAATTTCTGTTCGTTTTAAATTTTAATGCTGCTACTTACTTTCAGTTGGAAAAACTTGTATTTTGTTTAATATCTGACTGTTTTTCGAACGTTGATAGGAAATCCCCATCCCTCCATTTGTAAAATATCCCCTGGAACATTCTCCCGTAAACTCTCCTCCCCACAGAAAGTTCTCCCTGTAGAAAATCCACCCTCCCCGTAGAAAATTCTCTCCCCCAAACCTTTTTTTCGGGATAATTTTTCTACTGCACCTACTTCAAATTTTTTTAAATGCCTGCGGATGTTTGCCTGCTCACGAAGTACAACTACTTTTTGATGCTATCTAGTGTCTATTCAAATAATAAATCCATGCGTACATCATGACTTTTATTGAGCTTATATATCCTTACGATATAATCGTATACTAAATAAAAATACACTGTGAATAGTTTAAATTAGACTTTTAAATGATAAGCAAAAATACTTAAACAATCACATTAAATGTTGTGGTGTCAATATATTGTTGTATTTTACTAATTTTGTAAACTAATTAGTAAACTAATTTTGAATCATGCTTTCATGAGAAAGCTCTATTGAAGAAAAAAACTGAGAAAACTCATGAGAAAACTCTATATGTCCCTTAAACCCAGTTTGCTCACTTCTAGCTTAGTCGTCAATTATATGATTGTGCCATTTTTTATTTATAATTTAACTCCAATAGCACGTAAAAGAAAAGAAATGGGAAGCTGATTTGCGTAGCTTCACCTCTGTCACTTTTAAGATAGTAAGCAAGTATTTAGTATAGCAGAACTTAAAAAAATGTTTGCATCCTTATCCGAATAAATTACTTTAGAGACTGTTTCCAATCAAAAGTTTGTCATATTTATAAATTCCACCGTGAACGCACTTTTCTCTTCGTAAATTGAGGTTTTGTTCAAAAAGAGGTAGTTTACCTTAACTTAATTCTTTTTTTAGGCTATTCACTGACCATGGTTACCAGCCTCTGTTCAGTAATCTTGCTAAATATGAGATCGTTGGCCTTGAAGGATCTCCTGAATTAAATACTCACGCCAGGAATGTTATGGCTCAACTTGATACTTTGGTTGGAAGCCTGCGACATTCTATTGAGCTTGGAGAATCGCTTGCTCAACTTGGCAAAGATCATGTACCTCGCAAAGTTAATAGGGTTCACTTCAAGGTATGTTTTTGCTGTAATATATCGATGTGCATGACATTGATAATCATTGAAACTGAATGTGAGAGAGTTAGGCTATTTTTTCTTGTCCTGAATACCTTTTCTAATTTTCCTTTGTTTTTGAAATGAAGTTGCATATTCATTGAAGGCTTCACCAAATATTTTTTCTTCCATATTTTTTTTTTTTTTTTTTTTTTTTTTTTTTTTTTTTTTTTTTTTTTTTTTTTTAGTTCGTTACAACGTCTTATGATTTGGGTGGACACGCCTGATATTAATGTCTTCGTGTTTTCCACAACACGTTTCCCTGTCAGAAAGTTTTTGACTAACTAGGGAGTAAGCTCGTTTTATTTGAATAATTTCAAAAATTCCCCCAGCCTGTAGCAGTATCCGTAATCGTCAGTATAACAGACCTGTTAAAACTGTAAAAGACGTGTAGTCAGCATTGGGGTAAACTTCGGGATCACTTCATTTGTTCGTTAAAATACCCTCCTTTCTATATTGGTTTTATTTAATCCACTATCTCAGCTTAATTCTCCTTTGAGCTTTCTGGTAGCCTAATTTACAATTTATAGAGCGTTTACTCTTAATGAAAAATATTTCGACAGTATTTTTCTAAATATAAAAATAACAAATGCTAAGTTACAAATGATAGAGTTTTAATATTGGCATTATATAGACTAACGTTGATATACGTTGAATAATAAAAAAAATTTGTTGATAAGGTAAAAAGTTTGAAAAAGAGCCTCCATTAAAAAAAAAAAAAAAAAAAAAAAAAAAAAAAAAATAATATGATTAAATAGGGACTCGCATAATTATTTGTGAATTTTTTTTTCCTAGTTAGATTTTTTTATTGTTATTTGGATGCAGAGCGAAACAGAGGGCGTGACAGGTTTTCTTTCCATATATTTTTTTTCCCATTTCTTCTAGTTTATATTGTTTCATTGAGAATTATGGAGTATGAAAAACAAGCTAATCAGGTAAGTTAAGGTAATTAGTTAAGGTAAGTTAATCAGGTAAGTTAATCATACAATATGTAATAATCAACACATTTTCAAGTGTTTGTAAGCATTCTCATTCTGGAGAAAAAAGAGTGAATTATCGGTAAAAATTTGATTGAATTTGAACGTAATGAATTTTGGAAAAAAAAAAAAAAAAAAAAAAAAAACAGATGATGCTGCGCTTAAGTAATTGTAACATAAACATTCTATAGCTGTAAAATCAGTAATTGAAAGATTTTTGCACAGGGAAAGGTGTTTAACCTTGTCGAAAGCAGAGAACAGTAGGAAGTTTCAGCATTTACAACCGGAGCCAACCTCAAAAATAAAGATAAATAACGCCATCTAGAATTTGATAGTTTTGCTCCTTTTTTAGCCTACCCTACAGTCTAATAGACTTTTCTCTTCAAAGTAATTAAACTATAGGGTAAGGTAAGCAAAGCAGAACGTCGTCGTCTAAGCCCACCGGCTCCAACTTATCAAAGCTTAACAATCTCTTAAAGACTTTCAATAGCAAGGACTCACTTCATGCAGGACAGATTTCAAAATAATTTGAAATAGAATTTCTAAAGGAAACATTAAACTTAAGCTCCCGTGATGAAGCCTATGCATATTATGAATACCTCGTAAGTGGTTCTTTCTCAACATTAGAATAGGGCCACATACCTTATTGACCTAACAACGTAACTGGGGTAAACGGGCAGTAGGCAAATTTCGAGGGTGCCGCAGGGAGGAGCAGACTTGCTCGTAAAATATTCAATACAATCACTTTGATTCGAAGTGCTTTGAGGGCTGTTACAAGGAGGTCTGTGCTTTATCAACTACTACGCAGCATTAGGGTCGAGTCTGGTAGTCTATTAAATTCATTTGTTAGTATGGTTACCAATTAAGAAATCACCAATTTCATCAAAGGTATATTCTACTGATCATTCAATTTTGGATAATTTCACTTTGAGTATTCTGAGAAAAACCATTGATTCATATAAATTGGATCAATAATTTGGACTTGTCAATCATTTTGACTTTTGCTTATCAATTTATAAAGGATTGATTGACTAATTTCTTTTTTAAAGGACTTTGCTGAGCACTTCATTCCACTTCTGAGAGCTGACCTTGGTGACGAATTTACACCATTGGCTGAATCCGCTTGGAAAAAGGCCTTCGATGTAATGATTGCCACCATTGAGCAAGGGCAAAGGGTAGGTATCTAATTAATTTTATGTTTCGCTTTCCCTCTGTCATTTTGATTGGCTGTTGAACTTGTCTGTTTACCGAATGTTTTAAAGAACATACTGATTAAAGGTTAAAATTATACTAGGAGAAAAGAATACATATCCTGAAGCTAGGGATGTGGGGATGGGGCTCTATTTAACTGAGGCTAACTCGTGTCTTTTCAGAGATTGATAATTTTGATACATTTCGACATAATTCGTAACTTTTCAAAACTTCGTTTGAAAACATTTTACATTAAATTCTACTTCTCTCAAATGAGTTTTATTTTTTGTTTGTTTTGATCCAATTGAACCAAAGGTAATTTTTATTTATTTAAATTAAAAATGGGTTAACTTAAAAAAAAAAACAATTTACCAACGAAAAACTTCTATGGAAATTTTTTGTTGAATGTAGACTTAATTAAGACTTTGGTAATTCTCCCAAAGACTTTGGCAGAATTTGGAAATGTACAATTTGGTAAAGACTACTTCACTATGTCATTACATAGTTGTATGCTAAACAAAAGTTTTTGCTTCTTTTTTTTCTAATAGAAAAACTAAGCACCTGAAGTTATAACTCTGGCTAAGATAAACACTAAATGACAGAAAAAAAAAACTAGCATTGGTTTAATATAGCTTTCTCTGAATTAATTGCCTTTTCCCTCTATAGTGTCTCTCAAAGAGTATACTTTTGTCAATGAATAGAGGTTAATCTGAACCTCTCAAGGCTGAAGAGGTTGAGCTGCTATATCTTCAAACCTTCTCCCACATCTATTCTTTAATCTTGTGATTAAAGTGAACCTTGCAAAAATATTATGTTAACAAACATTTATTTTTTTTTTGCAATGCTTCGATAATAAATTTTATCAATTAGGCATAGATGCCGTCATTTGTGAGTATCTGGTAAGTCTACAACATAATGAAAATAACAATCGGTATATGTACGAGACGACCTTACAGATTAGCCGTCTCCCACGGTGATTACAGAAAATGAGCGCCACTCTTGTTCTGTATCAAAATGTAAATAATTAGCATCATAGAATATCGAACGACAGGCATAAGAAAGAAGAAAGATGACAGTGTATACTCTTTGTGCAGATTTGTGCAGACACCTACTGCCTATTTAATGAGGAGCAATCGCTAGGTAGGAAAGCAACCCACTGTGTAAAGCCAAGTGATTGTTTTTAGGGCTAAGAGTTACTGCCACCGACCAATTATGTAGACAGACTAGGTTTTCCGGTGAAGTTTTTTTTTTTTTTTTTCAGGCTCGTCGCTCAGTTCCTATCTTTTTGACAAACCCTGTGGCTTAGGCTGATTTTCTGTGACTGGAACGACTGATTGGAATGGAATATGGACTTAATTTAATTCAAATTTTATATAACATTTTGACCAAATACACACACTGCATTATAATTCTTTCTTTTAATATTTTCTAGGACTTGCAATATATAAGGGATACGAATTAGGGGTATTTTGGTTTCTCAGTAAATGACTAAAAGTCCTTAGTAAATTCTGTTATCAAAGATCACCAAAATAATTTAAGAAATTTAAATGAATTTAATTAAGTGAGATTATTCAACGCTGAAGAATATATATATATATATATATATATATATATATATATATATATATACTATCTTTATATGTGAGTAATAATTGTATATTTCAGTTCTCACAAACGGCTCCATATTTCTTCAGGAAAATTAGTATCTTGGGATATTCTCGCATAAGAAAACGATCTAGATAGGTGACAAGTCTGGGAAAATTCGTTAAAAACCTTAATTTTAGAAACAACAAACTGTAATTATCAAATATCTTTGAATCGACGTCAGTATGAAAAGACATTAGATTGCGTAAAGAACAAAAAACTGGTAATTGCACCAATATTTGTATGTATTTTGACAAGGGATTACAACAACTCCAAAACCTTAATAAAGAAAACCAAGTTTGAAGCTTAGTAGAAATCGTTGTTTTCGGAAAAATTTTCATTCTGGTATATTCTGGCCAAAAAAAACGATTTAGATATGTCAGAAGTTTGAGAAAATTTGTTAAGAGCCTTAATTTCGGGGAAAAAAAACTTATGTGAGTGACATCATTTTTATATACATCAGTATTGCAATGACGTTTTGAGGAAAAATTGAAGATTTTCAGGTATGGAGAAGTACATTAAATTGCTTAAAGAGCAAAAAACTGGTATTGCAAAAATATTTTTATACATTTTGACAAGGGATTACAACAATTTCAAAACCTTAAAATAGAAAACCGAAAGTTTGAATCTTAGTAGAAATCGGACTTGTTGTAATAATCCAATTTTTTTGTATATATTTTAACAAGGGATTACAGCAATTCCAAAACCTTTAAGAAAGAAAACCAAAAGTTTGAAGATTAGTAGAAATCGGTGTAGGAAATTTGACTTGCTGTAACAATCCAATACTTTTGAATAGACTCAGTATGAAAAGACATTGAATTACGGAAAGAACAAAAAACGGGTAATTGCAAAAATATTTGTATATATTTTAACAAGGCATAACAACAATTCAAAAACCTTAAAAAATAAAACTAAAAATTTGAAGCTTAGTAGGAATCGTTGTTAGAAATTGGACTTAATTTGATAATCAAATATTTTTGAAAAAACACAGTATTGAAAGATATCAAATTGCGTAAAGAGCAAACACTAGTAATTGCAAAAATATTTGTATATCTTTTAACAAGGGATAACAACAATTCAAAAACCATAAAAAAGAAAGCCAAAAGTTTGAAGCTTAGTAGGAATCGTTGTTAGAAATTGGACTTAATTTGATAATCAAATATCTTTGAAAAACACAGTATTGAAAGATATCAAATCGCGTAAAGAGCAAACACTAGTAATTGCAAAAATATTTGTATATATTTTAACAAGGGATAACACCAATTCAAAAACCTTAAAAAAGAAAGCCAAAAGTTTGAAGCTTAGTAGAAATCATTTCTAGAAATCGGGCTTGCTGTAATAATTAAATATCTTTGAATAGACTGCAGTATGAAAAAACATTTAATTTGCGTATAGAGCAAAAAACTGGTAATTGCAAAAATATTTGTATATACTTTAACAAGGGATTACGACAATTCAAAAACCTTGTAAAATAAACCCAAAAGTTGGAAGCTTAGTAGAAATCGGACATGCTGTAATAATAAAATATCTGAATAGATAAACTGGACATGCTGTAATAATCAAATATCTTAGAATAGACTTGCTTTAATAATCAAATATCTTTGAAAACACAAAGTATTGAAAGACATTAAATTGCGTAAAGAGGAAAAAACTGGTAATTGCAAAAATATTTGTATATTAAAACCTTAAAAGAGAAAACCAAAAGTTTAGAGCTTAGTAGATATCGTTGTTAGAAATCGGACTTGCTTTAATAATCAAATATCTTTGAAAAGCCTTCAGTGCATGAAAAGACAACAAATTGTCTGCGGTTAGAAGACAAGCGAAAATGAGAATCCATATATAGAAACCTGCCACGTGCCAAGTGCCGGGGCCCGGCACTTTTTTATGGTTTTTGAATTGATGCAATGCCTTGTTAAAATATATACAAATATTTTTGTAATTACCAGTTTTTTGCTTTTTTCAAGTAACACAAGTAAATATAAACAATCTGTAGAGTTTTGTTATTTGTCAACATTGCTCCTCCCCTTTTACGTGGGAGGAGCTTCCACGGAGGAGTTGCATGAGAGGGGTGGGAATTTTTCATGGAAAGGGAGCCAGATTTTCTGGCATTTTTTGAAAAATGATCAGAAACTAAATAAGAAAAACATTTTTTTTTTTTTTTACTGAAATAAGGAGTAACATTAAAACTTACAAATGAACAAAAATTGGCCCGTATATGAGAGGGCTGCCCCCCTCCTCAATACTTTGCTGTTTTCGCTAAAGTATGACTCTTAGTAACTAAAATACGATTATAATTTAGGCCTCAAACAAGTAATTTGTTTCCTTTGGTATAAAATACTTGCGGCGGTGGGATCTGAACCCACGCCTCCACCAGTGCCTTAGACCGCTCGGCCACACTGTCTCACATTGCTATGTGAATAATACGTATTGCGACAAAAATGATTACCCACTTTCATATCTATAGCATTAGAAAATTCTTAAGTTACTTAACTTACTTATTACACATTACCTAACTTTTTTAACTTATCCGCGGTAGTATCCATGATAATCTAATCTAAAAATTGCCTCTGGCAGGATTTGAACCTGCAGTTCTATAATAAAGAATCCGGGTTGCAGCGGTAGCTAGCACCCTAGTAGGGACGATCACGTTCAATACTAAGAAATATTATAACCAAAAACTTCTAAAAATAGAGTCAGATCAAAACAAGAAGTATACTATTAGAACCCCCTTGTTCGAAACCCCTATATTGGAAACTTACTGTCCCTTGGCTTGAACAACAAGGGAAATATATTAGCTTGGAAATTAAGAAAAGTGGCTGCAACCAGGATATTCTGCATCGAGGGCATCTTTTTTTTCTTTTTTTTACATCAGGGATCGAAGTCAATCCCATAGTAACTGAAGCAACATGGAAAAGTAAAAGGGATCTTTGGTTTATATCATCAAACTGTTCGTGGTAATGAACTGTATAGTAAGAGTGACTCGTCTGAATAGTAACCGAAACTCTAAAAAACGGAATTTTAATATCAGTAGACACATTTAAAGTGGATTTTTATCCAATTCTTTTAAATATAAAAGTTTCACTAAGTTTAGTCTTACTCATCAAAAGTTACGAGCCTAGGAAAATTTGCCCTATTATTGAAAAAAGCCGAAAACATCCCCTAAAAGTCATAGAATCTCAATGATAATCATACCATCATATTCAGCGTATCAGAGAACCTTACTGTAGAGGTTTCAAGCTCCTATCTGCAAAAATGTGGAATTTGGTATTTTTTGCCGGAAGAAAGATCACGGATGCGTGTTTATTTGTTTGCCTTTTTTTTCTTTTCCCAGGGGTGATCGCATTGACCCAGACGTTCTAGAATTTTGCGAGAGGGCTCATTCAAACGGAAATTAAAAGTTCTAGTGAATTTTTTAATCCAATTTTTTTTAAAATAGAATTTTAAAAAATAATAAGAATTTTAATAAATTTTATTCTAGAATTTTGCGAGAGGGCTCATTCAAACGGAAATTAAAAGTTCTAGTGAATTTTTTAATCCAATTTTTTTAAAAATAGAATCATAAAATAGAGTATTGGCAATTATGTGTCATTTTTTAAACAAAAGTTACACCACTGTTATATATCTACTGTGGATTTTATCAATTATAGAATGCAAAAGGCAATCGGAACCGAATTTTCACGCTTGTTCATCCCCAGAATTTGATAAAAACTTTGGAAGAATCAATAAATTTCGTCTCAATCCTGGAACATGTAGGATGTTTTAATTGTGATAGGCCTAGTTTAGAGAGTGAAGTGACATCTTGGGTTATTATCGTCGCTAGATATACACGGCTAGACCACCGCTAATAAATACATCAACTGCTAGGAACAACTGCTGTTAAATAAAAAAGGTGTTTGATAGCACTTAAAAGTTAAAGTAAAAAATTTAAGATCAAATTCTTTAAATATTTTTTACGGTTTGAATGGAGAAAGGTAATAGCACGGATAACCTATGTTTCTTAATACAATTTTTGTGGTCTAATGACAGTAGAAACGATATTTGTTTTTTGAAATGGGTAACTGAAAAAATTCCAAACTTATATATCTTAAAAATTTAGGAACAGTCAGGGTTTCAATTATATAAAAAAAAAAAAATAAAAACTCCACATACAGTTTTACAGATTTAAGTAGTTGCGAGGGAGATAATAAAAAAAAGTACAAAATTTTGCAAACTCCATTCTTTAAAAGGCTTGACGTGACAATGTGGAAATGACCAACACATAAACTTTCGTCTACAAAATCTATGAATAAATTGAACTTATCTTTTCTTCATTATTTTTTTTTAATTTATTGCAAAAATTCTAACCATATTTTAATTATTCCTATTATATATTAAAGTAGCATTTGCATTATGTATTAAACTAGCAGTGTGAAGGAACAAGGGGCTTTGTATACTTATGCTCCCATCTCCCATCCTACACAATATTAAGCTTTTTAAGTTTTGTACTATAAATTATTATTTTTTTTTCATACTTTTCACCAATATTAACAGGTTTTTCTTGGTTGTGCAAAATTGAAAAAATCAGAAAAAATATGCTACAAAACAAGTAGCATCAAACATGTGAAGCTTCTTGAAAATTGTTTGGTTCAAGAAATTATTTTGACAAGCTTACAGATGGACACTAATTGATCTTACAAACAAAACCACTGGTGAACAAAGCTCCCATTTTATTTCTATCATAAACCATTATGTACTAAATTTCCAGTTGGATCAGTCAATGAGGGTTGAGAAACCATGATTGGGATACATTATTGGCAACATAGTCGTGCGTACCATTGACTTTATTGTTAAGTATGACTATGAAGTAGCCCGGGCATAAAGTGTATAAAATTTACAGTAATAATTTGCTTCATAGTTAAAATTATGAAAAATTGTATTAAAAGTGTAAACTTGATATTTAAATCCAAACCCTAATTAAAATTGTGTCAAATATTTAATAGCACCAATACATACCCTAAGTTGACGGATAAGATGCTCGTTATCATCAAGAGTATCGATGACTATATCGAAAGCTGAAAGTACTCTGTGAAGATGGGCTCTGAACGGTGCGTTTTCGTTAATATTGTCAACATTACCAAATCGTCCAGTGAACAACATTTTGTACTCTGGGTGAGCAGTGAAAAGTAAGAAACATCTCGCCCCATAGTAAAAACTAAAGTAACCCATAACTCCGGAAAAAAGATTCAGATCAAAACAAGAAGTACACTTGTCCAAAACCTCTATATAGCAAACCTACCGTCCCTTGGCTTGAATAACAAGGAAAATATATTGGCTTGAAAATCAAGAAAATTGGCTGTTGCCACGATATTTTCTACATACGGTATCTTTTTTTCTTTCCGTTTGATTTTCCTCCTCAGCTAGCTGGGCACTGGAAAATCATAGAGCTGTATAATTGCTCATTTTAAAGGAAATTGCTACATTTAGTGCCTTTTGTAATTAAAGATCAAATATTTTTTTTTGAATAGAATCAATTTTGACAAAAAAAAAACTGTATTTTCATTTACAAGCTTGATGAATGACATTGTAACCATATATAGGTTATAAACATATATGACGTAATAAGTGAATGCAATATTTATACACGTTGATCTCTCGACAAGATTATTTTATTTTAGTTCTAAGTTCAGGATCGCTAAAGTTATTATGTAAACTGCAAAAATTTTTATGGTGTCTGAGCAGTAATTTAATTTTTTATTTAAAACTAGAAAAATATCTGAAAATTTTAAAATTAGTTTTATTTTTTGTTAGTTTTTATAATAAGGAATATACATTTAAAGACGATCATTCGAAGAACATACCATTGCATATATTGGACTTAGTTGCTTTTTATTGCCCCTAGTAACCTATGTCTTGTCAAATTAGCTCATTAGTTTCTTTAAATTATGTTTAAAAATAATTCCCACACCAGGATTCGTACCCAATCCGGTCGGATGAAAGCCAACTATCCTAAACCACTAGACCATATGAGATAAGGTTACTGTTTACAACTTTTTGAAAAGATACTAAGCGATTAATTTTTCTCGTATATCTATATAGGACGTAATAAGTGAATGAAATATTTATACAAAAAGAACGAACTCAAGCCCAAAGAAACTGAACTCTGTGGTTCATTCATATTATCTTCATTTTTTTAGATAGGATGTAAATAAAATGATTTCCTTTTTTAAATTTTAAATTTAAAAGATATTGCTTTTAATTCAACATATTAAAAGTTCTCCCCGACACAGAATCGAACACCGTTCTCCCACGTGACAAGTAGGTATGCATAACATTAGACTGTCGAAGACTTGTAAAATAAAAGTTACATATAAGACATTATAACAATTTCGTTAATACACAAAAAAATTATATAGGGAATTGGTCTGGTTAATTGTAATCTGAGTTGCAGCGGTAGCTAGCAACCTGGTAAGAGATGATCACGTCCAATATAAAAAAATGTAATAACCCATATCTCCTAAAAATAGAGTCCGATCAAAACAAAAAGTACACCATTAGAACCGCCTTGTCCGAAACCACTATTAGAAACTTTCTGTCCCTTGGCTTGAATAGCAATGGATTTATATTGGCTTGAAAATCAAGAAAAGTGGCAGCTACTACGGTATGCTGCCTAAACGCCATTTTCTTTCTTTTTTTTCTTTTCCGCAAATAGCTTGGCTCTGGAACATCGTAGAGAGTTGTTCAATGGCTCATTTTAAAGGAATTTAAAGGAAAAGATATAAGGTTTGGGTTTCTGAAAGATTTTGAAGCCTCACTGGGCGATGAACAAAAGTACCCAGGATTCTAACCGCCTTATTTTGAATTATCTGAAGAGGTTGGAGATGGACCATAAATGTGTTGAGGTATATTACAGGGCAATATTTAAAATATGGTTCAATTTGAGAATGATATAAAATTTTAAGGATGGAAAAAGAAAATACATATTTCATTCTATGAAGACAACCTAAGTTATGGGCAAGTTTCAATCTCAAATAATCAGAATGCTTACGGAAAGATAAAAGCTCATCAAGAATAATCCCAAGGTAAAAAAATGAATTTACTCTTTTTTATCCTACTTTAATTTACAATTAATTCTTCTATGGTAAATTTATCAACTGCCCACTGTGACCACCCAAAAATCGTGAATTCAGTTTTAGTAAAATTCAAAGCCTGGTAGTTACATGAGAACAAATTATTCCAAGAATTCATTGCTGTCACCATTTTCTCAGCCAACAAAGATGGGGTTTTAGCTTTTACTGTCACCGCCGTATCATCTGCAAAAATTACTGCTAACCTACTGTCTTGGGGCAAACACCTCGAAAGGTCATTTATATAAATCAAAAATAGTAATGGCCCTAATACTAATCCCTGAGGGACTCCAACATCATCAATAACAATATGGCTTGACAGGTGCCCATTTACTTTTACCTGAATTTTTCGACCATGCAAGTAAGATTTTATTAGATCTAAGCCTTTACCTCTAATGCCTGCATTATTAATTTTCTCCAATAAAATTTGATGGTTTAGCGTATCAAATGCCTTTTTTATATCATAGAAAAGAGTAGATACATGATTTTCATCATTTAATGAATCATTAATCTCCAAAATTAGCGCTGCAATAGCTTGTTCAGTAGAATGACCCGCCCTGAATCCAAACTGATTTTTAGTAAATAAATTCCTTTTATCAAAAAACGAGACAATTCTTTTTTGAATAATTTTTTCAATAACCTTAGATATAGGGGAAAGAATAGCTATTGGGCGATAGTTACCTATATCTGTCTTATCACCTTTCTTATGAATTGGAATAACTCGTGCAGATTTCCATACTTCCGGAAAGATCCCTGATGACATAGATGCATTTAAAATATGAAGCAACGGGACATGAATTACACATGCAAGTTTTTTCAGAATATTTGTGGAGAGCCCATCTAGACCTAGAGAATTACCACTCTTTAGATTCATAATTACTTTCTGGAACTCACCGAAAGTGACAGGGGCCAGGAACATACTGGAATTTTCGGATGGCGGGAGATATTCTTTATATGAATAAGATGGAGATTCAGGGGATTCCAGTTCAACGGTAGAACTAATATGAGAAAAATAATGACAAAAATATTCTGCAAGAACATCCTTCCCCTTCAAATCAACACCATTTTCATTTATGATCACTTCAGGGTGTGGATTTTTAATATTGTTTCCAATTTTCTCCTTAATTAATTTCCATGTAGTCCGAGGTGAATCAGATTTTTTAAATACATTTTCATAATACATTTTTTCACTTGTTCTGAGAGTTTTAACTAGAAAATTTTTATAATTTTTGAATCGCTGTGCATTATGAGCTGAGGGGTATTTCATTTTTATATTATACAGTCGATTTTTTTCCTTGATAGGTTTTAAAAGTGATGGACGTATCCAAGGTTGTTTGGATGAGGTTCTTTTCCGATATGTAGTTTTAAATGGGCAGTGAAGGTCCAGTTTTTTATTCAAAATTTGACAAAATATATCTAAATATATGTTGGGGTCATTCTCATTAATAAATTCACTCCATCTTACATCTTTAAAATTAGATTTCAATTCATTCAGATTTACTTGTGAAAAGTTTCTCCTCTTCATATGATTTTCTTTATTGACTATCTTTTGCCCTTTGAAGTCAGAAATTAAAATACAATGGTCAGATGTATCCTCCATAACCACGAATGTAGCCTCACATGGATAAGGTGCAAAAATATTATCAATCAGAGAAAAAGAAGAATTTGTTATGCGTGTCGGAATAAAACATACTGGGTTCATACCATAAGAAAGGTTACATTCCAAAAACTGAAGGACATGTCGGTCGATTCCTTGCTGTCTAGATGGGAGACATCCCATTAAATCAATATTGAAGTCCCCAAGGATTATAAATGGCATTCGAAGATTTGATATCACACTTAACATATTTTCAAATTTATCAATAAAATCTGCCTTATTTGATGAGGGAGGACGATAAATTACAGCAATTAAAAGTTTATCATTATTTGGTAGAAAACATTCAACAATACAGCTTTCGAAAATCATCTCCATATTCAAATATAAAAATTATTCTTTCAGTCGTGCCGGAATATAATTTTTAACCAGTATTGCTAAACCACCTTGCTTTTGTTGAGTTCTACTTACGTGAAAAAATTGGAAATCACTAATATTAATTTTTTTTGCCGAAATTTCATCTAAAAATGTTTCACAAACTCCAAAAATATCCGTACCAGATTCAAATAAATTTTTTTTAATTGCATCTTGCCCGCTCCTCCATCCACGACAGTTCCAAAAAGATATTCTCCTCAAATTTGGGTTTTTATGAACTATTTCATGAGGAAACAAATATTTATTTGGGGGGACTAAAAAAGAATTTAAAATTTCATTATTATCATGGGCTAGGGGCGTTTGGAATACATTACTAAAAATGGCTGAATTTCTTTCCGATTCCTCCAGCCTAGATGTAAGGATCTCGTGAACTTGACTAACCATTATCATGTACTGATCTCACGCCAAAGCGTACCCCCCCCCCCCCATACCTCTCCCCCAAAAAATTACAAACACTAAAACTCGCACTAAATAAATTCTTAATCATAATAATATCACCCAAATACATCAAACCGCACAGAACCCACCACATTTTTTATTTCAACCCAAATAAATATCGCACACTTATACTCACATTATTTATCAAAAATAATCCACTCATATCAACACAATTAGTCTTAAAAAAAATCATGTATCCATATTTGCGATTCGACCACCATGTTTCCTTTCAAGGTCAGTAATTAGAGCGAAACCTTCACTAACTGTTAGTCGTTCATACGTTCCATCTCGCCGCTTGATAACTAGGCAGGGGGGTACACCTTTCGACAACCAAGAGTCAATTCCAAAATCGTGCAATTTTAATTTCACATGAAGCAACCTCTTTCGAACTTCACGAACAGACTTCGGCCCATCATCCGTCAGATATATTTTCTCGAATCCTCCAAATTTTTTTTTTCAGTTTCTTGGCGTTCTTCAAAATCTCATTCCTGATTAACCTCGATGGCAATTCAAATTTCAAGAATTTGGCATTTTCCCTGAAATCCACCAACTTAACTGGGCTTGGGGGTGGGAGATCAAGGCCTTCAATAACAACTTTAGACAGTAATTCATGTGCTCTTATTTTATCTTGAACTTTTACATTCCACATCACTAAATGTTTATCATTTTCATTACTTTCCAATTTCATCAGAGTAAGTGACATATTGTCGATATGTGATTTAAGCGCTATATTTTCCTCCGCCAACACAGATATTTGATTTTTGAAGCTTGCCGTCTCTAATTCAACATTCTGAACACGCGGTATCAGCTGCGCCACTTCTTTAATCGATTCAGAAACAATTTCTTCATATTTTTTTTACATTATCTTCAATTGCTTTGATGTTAGATTTTAATGATTCTAAGGTGGCAGTATTTCCTTTAACTGTTTCTAAAATCAAACTGATACTTTCTGCTAAAGACTTTATAGAAACTTCATCACCTTGACTCGTTGCCGTAGACAAGTTTAGAGATTCTTCCATTTTCTTCTTTCTCTTTCCCATCCTTTAGAAACTTATTCAAATTCAAATATCAAAGTTCATAAGTTCAGCTCAGAGCAGACTAATTTATCACGGTTAATATTAACTGTTCAACTAGACCAATTCATTCACTTGTAATAAGTCCTGGCGCGAAGAGCTCTTACTCCGTTGAATGCATTCAGGTAACTGAATGCATTCAGTTACCGTAGTAACGAACTGTATAGTAAGAGCGACTCATCTCAATAGTAACCGAAACTCTAAAAAAAACGGAATTATTAAAAGAGCTAACCATTGCATATATTGGACTTAATTAGCTGCCTGTTTCTTTGAATGTTGTCTCTTACTATTCAAAAGAAGAAAAACCCGTAGGCTTTTTCCTGTTTGTTATCAACCGGGTTGCAGCGGTAGCTAGCAAAGTAGTAAGAGATGATTACGCCCCATAGTAAAAACTAAAGTAACCCATAACTCCTGAAAATAGATTCAGTTCAAAACAAGAAGTACAATATTAGAAACCCCTTGTCCAAAACCTGTATACAGCAAACTTACTGTCCCTTGGCCTGAATAACAAGGAAAATATATTGGCTTGAAATCGAGGAAAATGGCTGTAACCACGATATTCTCCGCATATGGCATCTTTTTTTCTTTCCGTTTGGTTTTCCCCCTCAGCTAGCTGGGCACTGGAAAATTATAGAGAGCTGTATAACGGCTGATTTTAAAGGAAATTGCTACATCTAGTGCCTTTTGTAATTAAAAATAATTATTTTTTTTAAATAGAATCAATAAAAAAAATACATTTTGATGTACAAGCTTGATGAATGACATTATAATCGTATATAGGTCATAACCATATATGACGTAATAAGTGAATGCAGTATTTATACACGTTCATATCTTGCTAGAAAAATACCTGAAAACTTTAAAATTAGTTTTAGTTTTTATAATAAGGAATGTACATTAAAAGACGATCATTCGAAGAACATACCATTGCATATATTGGGCTTAGCTGCTCTTTTCCTTGAAAAAAAAATTATTTGTCAACTGAAACAAGAATAATTCGTGAAAACATTAAATAAAATAATTTTATTTAACTGCAAAGTGCAAAAATATTTATAGTGTCTGATCAATAATTTCCATTTTTTAATTCAAATCAGAAAAAACCCTAAAAATTTAAAAATTAGTTTGGTTTTCCTTTTGCTTCAATTGACTCGCACGAAATTTTATTACGCCATTAATTTTATTTCATCTCAGTTCAAAGTTATTATTGTATCCTTTGAACTAATTTTTTGCTTAACCCGTAAAGTACGTATTTCTATATTGTTGTCCTATATTTCCAATGAAAAAAAAAAAAATTATTTTGGTTTTTTGTTCAGAATCACTAAAGTTATTATGTAGACTGTAAAAATATTTATAATCTCTAACCAATAATTAAATTTTTTAATTTAAACTAGAAAAATACCTGAAAATTTTAGAATTAGTTTTGTTTTTTGTCTCCTGGAACAATTTTTTTTTTTTGGCTTAACTCGTTAAGCACATAACTCTATATTGTCGTCCTATCAATGGCTTTTGTTTTTTCTATAGCACTATAGTAGAAAGTGTTCTTTTTAATATTATAAAAAGCATTTAGATATAGGTATGTATAATGCAGTAATTCTTTTAGGGGTTTTAACAAAAAATTTGATTTGTGAATTGTAACTAGAGTAGCTCCTGTAAATCTAAATAAAACAATTTTATTTCATCTCAGTTCAAAGCTATTATTGTATCCTGGAACCAACTTTTTTGGCTTAACCCGTAAAGTACTTATCTCTATATTGTTGTCCTATATTTTTCCAAAGAAAAAATTCAAAATTTTGTTTAGTTTAGTTTTCAGTTCATATCGCTAAAGTTATTATGTAAACTGCCAAAATATTTATGATGTCTAACCAATAATACTAATTCCTTAATTTGAACTAGAAAAATACCTGAAAATTTTAAAATTAGTTTTGTTTTTTGTGTCCTGGAACCAATTTTTTTTTCATCTCAGTTCAAAGTTATTATTGTGTCCTGGAACCAAACTTTTTTGGTTTAACCCGTAAAGTACGTATCTTTATATTGTTGTCCTATATTTCCAAAGAGAAAATTCAAATTCTTTTATTTTAGTTTTCAGTTCATTACAGTAAAGAACAAACTTCCAGCCTATAGTAACTAAAATAAGATTATAATTCCGTGTTAAAGATTGATCAATGATGTCATAATCCCAGGTTATAGCCAGGTTGTTTCTTACTATTCGAATTCCACTATTCGGGTTCCAGCGGATGCTGAATATCAAACTAAAAGAAGTTGACCCGGTGTGGGCTTGAACCACCAACCTTTCGATTAACCGCCGATCGTGCTATATCAATATAATAACCAATAACTCCTAAAAATAGAGTCAGATTAAAACAAAAGGTACACCATTAGTACCGCCTTGTCGGAAACCTCAACATAGAAAACTTACCGTCCCTTGGCTTGAACAAAAAGGGAAATATATTGGCATGGAAATCAAGAAAATTGGCAGCTACTACGATATTTTGCATAAACGGCATCTTTTTTTTCGCTTTTTTTTCCTCCTCAGTAGGCTGGGCACTGTAAACACATAGAGACCTGTATAATGGCTCATTTAAAGGAAATTGCTATATTTAGTGCCTTTTGTAATTAAAAATAAAATAGCTTTTAAAATAGAGTCAAGTTTGACAAAAATCATAGGCAGCGCAATTGCGCTGCCTAAGTAAAGAACGATGTTGGCACAATGTATAATTAAATTTTCTTTAGGCCAGGGCACGTCGTATCGAAGGAGTTGTCATAGAAACTTCAAAAAGGGCTCATTCAATTGGAAATGGGAGTGGTTTATGCCCTTTTTAATTGTCGAAAATGATTGGAAGGCAACTAACACCACCTCCAAGCCCATCTTTTCCCCAAACATCCAATCAAAATTTTGAGATAGCCATTTTGTTCAGCGTAGTTGATTTCCAGATTGAAATGATGTTTTTGAGGAGGACACTCCTCCACAGCCCTTAGATCAAGGATTTTAAGTTATGCTCTGGGGGTATATAAGGTTTTTTATAGAAGCCATTGTCGTAGAAACTTCAAAAAAGGCTCATTCGATTGGAAATTTAAAGGGTTAGTGCCCTTTTTAATAGTCAAAAGAGATTGGAGGGCAACTAATTTCCCTCTCACGCTCACCTTTTCTCCAAACACATCAAATCAAAATTTTGAGATATCCATTTTATTCAACGTAGTTGAAAGTTCTGAAAATTAGTCTTTGAGGATGACAACTCCCCCCCCCAGCCCTCAGGGCAAAAGTTATAAGTTATACCCTGGTCGGCATATAAGGTTTTCATAGAAAGCGCTTTCGTAGAAAATTCAAAATGGGTTCATTCGATTTGAAATTGAAATGGCTAGTGCTCTTTTTAATAGTCGAAAGTGATTGGAAGGCAACTAACACCCCTTCCAAGCCCACCATTTCCCCAAACACATCCAATCAAAATTTTGAGATTGCTATTTTGTTTAATATAGTTGAAAGTTTTGGCAAATATATCTTTGAGCAGGAAAGTCCCCCTACAGTCTTTAGGGCAAGGGTTATAGGTTATGCCCTGGGGGGATATAAAGTTTTTATTGAAAGCTGTGTCGTAGAAACGTGAAAAAGGGCTCATTCGATTGGGAATTCAAGGGGCTAGTATTCTTTTTAATAGTAGAAATTGATTGGAAGGCATCTAACCCCCCTCTCACGCCCTGCTTTTCCCCAAACACATCCAATCAAAATTTTGAGATAGCCATTTTGTCCAACGTAGTTGAAAGTTTCGGAAATTAGGTCTTTAGACCTAATTAGCCATTTTGGAAAAAAGGGTGACACCCCCCTTATTCCCCACAGCCCTCAGGGCAAGGGTTGTAAGTTATACCCTAGGGGCATATAAGGTTTTTTATAGAAAGCGTTGTCGTAAAAACTTCAAAAAAGTCTTATTTGATTAGAAATTGAAATGGCTAGTGCCCTTTTTAATAGTCAAAATTAATTGGAGGGCAACTAACCCCCCACTCACGTCTACCATTTCCCCAAACACACACAATCAAAATTTTGAGATATCCATTTTTTCAGCGTAATTGAAAGTTCCGGAAATTAGGTCTTTGAGAATGACACCCCCCCCCACAGCCCTCAGGGCAAGTGTTGTAAGTTATGCCATGGGGGCATATGAAGTTTTTATAGAAGGAGGTGTCGTAGAAATTTCAAAAAGGGCTCATTCGATTGGAAATTGAAAAGGCTAGAGCCCTTGTTAATAGTTGAAAGTTATTGAAAAACAACTAACCCCCCTCTCACGCCCACCATTTCCCCAAACACATCCAATCAAAATTTGAGATATTCATTTAGTTCAATGTTGTTGAAAGTTCAGGAAATTAGGTCTTTGAGGATGGCAACCCCCCCCCCCCACAACCTTCAGGGCAAGGGTTGTAAGTTATGACCTGGGGGTATATATCGTTTTTGTAGAAAGTTTTGTCGTAGAAACTTCTAAAAGGGCTCATTTAATTGGAAATTGAAAGGGCTGGTACCCTTTTTAATAGTCGAAAGTGAATCGAGAGCAACTAACCTACCTCTCAGGCCCACCATTTCCCCAAATATATTCAATCAAAGTTTTGAGATAACCATTTTGTTCAACGTAGTTAACAGCTCTGGAAATTATGTATTTGAGGATGACAAACCGCCGAGAGCCCCCAGGGCAAACGTTTTAAGTTATGCCTTGGGGGCATATGAGGTTTTTATAGATAGTGATGTCTTAGAAACTTCAAAAAGGGCTCATTCGATTGGAAATTCGAAGGGCTTGAGCCCTTTTTAATAGTCGAAAGTGATTGGAGGATAACTAACACTCCTCTCACACCCACCATTTCCCCAAACATATCCAATTAAAATTTTGAGATAGCCATTTTGGTGGACGTCGTTAAAAAGTCCGGAAATTATGTATTTGAGGATGGCACTTCCTCCACAGCCGTCAGGGCAAGGGTTGTAAGTAATGCCCTGGGGTATATGAGTTTTTTTTTATAGAAAGCGTTGTCGTAGAAACTTCAAAAAGGAATCATTCGATTGGAAATTGAAAGGGCTAGTGCCCTTTTTAATAGTAGAAAGTGATTGGAGGGCAAATAACCCCCCTCTCACGCCCACCATTTCCCCAAACACATCCAATCAAAATTTTGAGATAGCCATTTTGTTCAACCTAGTTGAAAGGTCGGGAAATTATGTCTTTGAGGATGACAACCCCCTCACAGCCCTCACCGCAAGGGTTGTAAGTTATGCCGTGGGGACATATAAGGTTGTTTTTTATAGAAAGCGGTGTCGTAGAAACTTCGAAAAGGGCTCATTCGATTGGAAATCAAAAGGGGTAGTGCCCTTTTCAATAGTCGGAAGTGATTGGAGGGCAACTAACCCTCCTCTCACGTCTACAATTTCCCCAAACACATCCAATCCAAATTTAAAGATCGCAATTTTGTTCAACATAGTTGAAAGTTCTGGAAATGAGGTCTTTGAGGATGACAACCTCCCACCCAGCCCTCAGGGCAAGGGTTGTAAGTTATTCCCTGGGGGTATATAAGGTTTCTATTGAAAGTGTTGTCGTAGAAACTTCAAAAGGGCTCATTCGATTGCAAATTGAAAGGGCTAGTGCCTTTTTTAATAATTGAAAGTGATTGGAGAGCAACTAACAGTAGGGAATCAGGTACCAGCGCAGAACGGACATAATTTATTCATGGATTATTGATCCACTAATGGGTCAATGACACCTTTTTCAAGGTCAAGTTTTTGATGTTTCTAAGTGTATTGACTCTGGGGCGAAGTTTACACATGCGCACTGAATTCTAACGGGCAATGTATTGATCCACAAGAGGGGAAGTAGTTCTCTGAGAAATTGATTTACATAATCTGACGGGGAATTATCGAGTCTAACGCTGACAGGACATAATTTATTCATGAAATATTGATCCACAACCTATCATGAGTTCCAGACGGGGCACCATATATGGACATAGACAAATTTGATTTACATAATCTGACGGGGAACTTTAATATAATACATGGGGAATTAAGAAACAATATGGCCTCTTTGATCTTTAGGTCTGAGAGATAAATGGTCTTTAGTGACAGAGATAAATTAATATTATATTTTTAAATATGGCTTCTCTGGTCTTTAGGCTTAGCGATAAATTCGGGAATTAATATTCTTTCGAAACCTTAATAGTGCAGCTAGGAACACCTTAGAGATGAAGACAGATTGAATATATTTAACGCGGGAAATGGTTTCCTGGGAATTTCAAATGTTACAGCGCAGGGATGCTGAAAAAAAGGAACATGCAGAAATTACTTTTAGGAGATTATTTGGGCGAAATAGTTTGAGACATTTTAGAAGATGATTTAGGCGACATAGTTTGAGACATTTTAGAAGATTATTTGGGGTGAAACTCTGTCGTCGTTATAATACACAAGTTCCATTTGAACAGTGTTGTAAGGTCCCCTACCCCAACCCCAAAGGACCCTCCGGGCCCCAAAGAGCCGCCTCCCCTCCTTCCCCCTACCTCCCCTCCTCCCCCTCCTCTCCCCCTCCCCTTCCCTCCCCTCCCCCTCCCCTCCCCCCATTTTTTAAATACTTTTTCGAATCAATTTGTTTGTATGTCTGGGTTGGTGTTTGCAAGTCCAAGTGTTTGCCTTTGTTGGTTTTTATGTCTAAAGTGCCTGTCTTTTTCTGTTTACATGTCTGAATCTATTTGTGTGTATGTCTGGGTTGGTGTTTGCAAGTCCAAAGGTTTGTCTTTGTTGGTTTGTGTGTCTAAAGTGTCTGTCTTTCTCTATTTGTATGTCTGAATATATTTGTTTGCATGTGTGGGTTGATGTTTGCAAGGCCAAGTTTTTTTTATTGTTGGTTTTGTATATATAAAGTGAATGTCTTTCTCTGTTTGTACGTCTGAATCTATTCGTTTGTCTGTCTGGGTTGGTGTTTACAAGTCCAAGAAATTGTATTTGTTGGTTTGAATTTCTAAAGTGTGTGTCTTTCTCTGTTTTATGTGTCTGAATCTATTTGTTTGTATGTCTGGGTTGGTGTTTGCAAGTCCAAGAATTTGTCTTTGTTGGTTTGAATGTCTAAAGTGTCTGTCTTTCTCTGTTTGTATGTCTGAATCGATTTGTTTGTATGTCTGGGTTGGTGTTTGCAAGTCCAAGAATTTGTCTTTGTTGGTTTGAATGTCTAAAGTGCCTGTCTTTCTATGTTTGTATGTCTGAATCTATTTGTTTACATGTCTGGGTTGGTGTTTGCAAGTCCAAGAATTTGTCTTTGTTTGTTTGATTGTCTAAAGTGACTGTCTGTCTATGTTTATATGTCTTAATCTTTTTGTTTAAATTTCTGGTATGGTGTTTGCAAGTCCAAGAATTTGTCTTTGTTGGTTTGAATGTCTAAAGTGCCTGTCTTTCTCTGTTTATATGTCAGAATCTATTTGTTTGTATGTCTGGATTTGTGTTTGCATGTCCAAGAATTTGTCTTTGTTGGTTTGAATGTCTAAAGTGTCTGTCTTTCTCTGTTTGTATGTCTGAATCTATTTGTTTGCGTGTCTGGGCTGGTGTTTGCAAGTCCAAGAATTTGTCATTGTTGGTTTGAATATCTAAAGTGCCTGTCTTTCTCTGTTTGTATGTCTGAATCTATTTGTTTACATGTGTGGGTTGGTGTTTGCAAGTCCAAGAATTTGTCATTGTTGGTTTGAATTTGTAAAGTGTCTGTCTTTCTCTGTTTGTGTGTCAAATTCTATTTGTTTGGATGTGTGGGTTGGTGTTTGCAAGTCCAAGAATTTGTCTTTGTTTTTTTGAATGTCTAAAGTGCCTGTCCTTCTCGGTTTGTATGTCTGAATATATTTGTTTGCTTGTCTTGGTTGGTGTTTGCAAGTCCAAAAATTTGTCTTTGTTGGTTTGAATGTCTAAAGTGTCTGTCTTTCTCTGTTTATATGTCTGAATCTATTTGTTTTCATGTCTGGGTTTGTGTTTGCAAGTCCAAGAATTTGTCTTTGTTGGTTTGAATTTCTAAAGTTTCTGTCCTTCTCTGTTTGTATGTCTGAATCTATTTGTTTGATTGTCTGGGTTGGTGTTTGCAAGTCCAAGAATTTGTCTTTGTTGGTTTGAATGTCTAAAGTGTCTGTCTTTCTCTGTTTTTGTGTCTGAATCCATTTGTTTTCATATCTGGGTTGGTGTTTGCAAGTCCAAGAATTTATCTTTGTTTGTTTGAATGTCTAAAGCGTATGTCTTTCTCTGTTTGTGTGTCTCAATCTATTTGTTTTTATGTCTGGGTTGGTGTTTGGAATTCCAAAAATTTTTCTTTGCTGGTTTGAATGTCTAAAGTGTCTGTCTTTCTCTGTTTGTATGTCTGAATCTATTTGTTTGAGTGTCTGGCCTGGTGTTAGCATATCCAAGAATTTGTCTTTGTTGGTTTGAATGTCTAAAGTGTCTGTCTTTCTCTGGTTGTATGTCTGAATCTGTTTGTTTGCATTTCAGGGTTGGTGTTTGCAAGTCCGAGAATTTGTCTTTGTTGGTTTGAATGTCTAAAGTGAATGTCTTTCTCTGTTTGTATGTCTGAATCTATTTGTTTGCATGTCTGGGTTGCGGTTTGCAAGTCCAAGAATTTGTCTTTATTGGTTTAAATGTCTAAAGTATCTGTCTTTCTCTGTTTGTATGTCTGAATCTATTTGTATTCATGTCTGGGTTGGTGTTTGCAAGTCCAAGAATTTGTCTTTGTTCGTTTTAATGTCTAAAGTGCCTGTCTTTCTCTGTTTGTATGATTGAATCTTTTTGTTTGCATGTCTGGGTTGGTGTTTGCAAGTCCAAGAATTTGTCTTTGTTGGTTTGAATGTCTAAAGTGGCTGTCTTTCTCTTTTTGTATGTCTGAATCTATTTGTATTCATGTCTGGGTTGGTGTTTGCAAGTCCAAGAATTTGTCTTTGTTGGTTGAATGTCTAAAGTGCCTGCCCTGCTCTGTTTGTATGTCTGAATATATGTGTTTGCATTTCTGAATTGGTGTTTGCAAGTCCAAGTATTTGTCTTTGTTGGTTTGAATGTCTAAAGTGCCTGTCTTTCTCTGTTTGTATGTCTGAATCTATTTGTTTGCATGTCTGGGTTGGTGTTTATAAGTCCAAGTATTTGTCTTTGTTGGTTTGAATGTCTAAAGTGTCTGTCTTTCTCTGTTTGTGTGTCTGAATCTATTTGTGTGCATGTCTGGGTTGGTGTTTGTAAGTCTAAGAATTTGTCTTTGTTGGTTTGAATGTCTAAAGTGCCTGTCTTTCTCTGTTTGTATGTCTGAAAATATTTGTTTGCATGTCTGGGTTTGTGTTTGCAAGTCCAAGAATTTGTCTTTGTTGGTTTGAATGCCTAAAGTGCCTGTCTTTCTCTGTTTGTATGTCTGAATCTATTTGTTTACATGTGTGGGTTGGTGCTTGCAAGTCCAAGAATTTGTCTTTGTTGGTTTGAATGTCTAAAGTGCCTGTCTTTCTCTGTTTGAGTGTCTGAATCTATTTGTTTTCGTGTCTGGGTTGGTGTTTGCAAGTCCAAGAATTTGTCTTTGTTGGTCTGAATGTCTGAATTGCCTGTCTTTCTCTGTTTGTATGTCTGAATAAATTTGTTTGCATGTCTGGGTCGGTGTTTGCAAGTCCAAGAATTTGGCTTTGTTGGTTTGAATGTCTAAAGAGCCTGTCTTTCTCTGTTTATACGTCTGAATCTATTTGTTTGCATGTATGGGTTTGTGTTTGCAAGTCCAAGAATTTGTCTTTGTTGGTTTGAATTTCTAAAGGGTCTGTCTTTCTCTGTTTGTATGTCTGAATCTATTTGTTTGCGCGTCTGGGTTGGTGTTTGCAAGTCCAAGAATTTATCATTGTTGGTTTGAATGTCTAAAGTGCCTGTCTTTCTCTGTTTGTATGTCTGAATCTATTTGTTCACAAGTGTGGGTTGGGGTTTGCAAGTCCAAGAATTTGTCTTTGTTGGTTTGAATGTCTAAAATGTCTGTCTTTCTCTGTTTGTGTGTCTGAATCTATTTGTTTGCATATGTGGGCTGGTGTTTGCAAGTCCAAGTATTTGTCTTTGTTGGTTTGAATGTCTAAAGTGTCTGTTTTTATCTGTGTGTATGTCTGAATATATTTGTTTGCATGTCTGGGTTGGTGTTTGCAAGTCCAAGAATTTGTCTTTGTTGGTTTGAATGTCTAAAGTGTCTGTCTTTGTCTGTTTGTATGTCTGAATCTATTTGTTTGTTTGTCTGGGTTGGTGTTTGCATATCCAAGAATTTTTCTTTGTTGGTTTGAATGTCTAAAGTGTCTGTCTTTCTCTGGTTGTATGTCTGAATCTATTTGTTTGCATGTCTGGGTTGGTGTTTGCAAGTCCAAGAATTTTTCTAAGTTGTTTTGAATGTTTAAAGTATCTGTCTTTCTCTGTTTGTATGTCTGAATCTGTTTGTTTGCATGTCAGGGGTGGTGTTTGCAAGTCCAAGAATTTGTCTTTGTTGGATTGAATGTCTAAAGTGACTGTCTGTCTCTGTTTATATGTCTGAATCTTTTTGTTTGCATGTTTGGGTTTGTGTTTGCAAGTCCAAGAATTTGGTTTTGTTGGTTTGAATGTCTAAAGTGTCTGTCTTTCTCTGTTTGTATGTCTGAATCTATTTGTTTGCATGTCTGGGTTGGTGTTTGCAAGTCCAGGAATTCGTCTTAGTAGGTTTGAATGTCTAAAGTGCCTGTCTTTCTCTGTTTGTATGACTGAATCTTTTTGTTTGCATGTCTGGGTTGGTGTTTGCAAGCCCAAGAATTTTTCTTTGTTGGTTTGAATGTCTAAAGTACCTGTCTTTCTCTGTTTGTATGTCTGAATCTATTTGTATGCATGTCTGGGCTGGCGTTTGCAAGTCCAAGAATTTGTCTTTGTTGGTTGAATGTCTAAAGTGCCTGTCCTTCTCTGTTTGTATGTCTGAATATATTTGTTTGCATGTCTGGATTGGTGTTTGCAAGTCCAAGAATTTGTCTTTGTTGGTTTGAATGTCTAAAGTTCCTGTCTTTCTCTGTTTGTATGTCTGAATCTATTTGTTTGCATGTCTGGGTTGGTGTTTGCAAGTCCAAGAATTTGTCTTTGTTGGTTTGAATGTCTCAAGTGTCTGTCTTTCTCTGTTTGTATGTCTGAATCTATTTGTTTGCATCTCTGGGTTGGCTTTTTTAAGTCCAAGAATTTGTCTTTGTTGGTTTGAATGTATAAAGTGCCTGTCTTTTTCTGTTTGTATGTCTGAAGCTATTTGTTTGCATGTCTGGGTTTGTGTTAGCAAGTCCAAGAATTTGTCTTTGATGCATTGAATGTCTAAAGTGTCTGTCTTTCTCTGTTTGCATGTCTGAATATATTTGTTTGCGTGTCTGGGTTGGTGTTTGCAAGTCCAAGAATTTGTCATTGTTGGTTTGAATATCTAAAGTGCCTGTCTTACTCTGTTTGTAGGTCTCAATCTATTTGTGTACATGCGTGGGTTGGTGTTTGCAAGTCCAAGAATTTGTCTTTGTTGGTTTGAATGTCTAAAGTGTATGTCTTTCTCTGGTTGTATGTCTGAATCTATTTTTTTGCGTTTCTGGGTTGGTGTTTCCAAGTCCAAGAATTTGTCTTTGTTGGTTTGAATGTCTAAAGTTTCTGTCTTTCTCTGTTTGTGTGTCTGAATCTATTTGTTTGCATCTATGGGTTTGTGTTTGCAAGTCCAAGAATTTGTCTTTGTTAGTTTCAATGTCTAAAGTGTCTGTTTTTCTCTGTTTGTATGTCTGAATATATTTGTTTGCATGTCTGGGTTGGTGTTTGCAAGTCCAAGAATTTGTCTTTGTTGGTTTGAATGTCTAAAGTTTATGTCTTTCTGTGTTTATATGTCTGAATCTATTTGTTTGCATGTCTGGGTTGGTGTTTGCATATCCAAGAATTTGTCTTTGTTGGTTTGAATGTCTAAAGTGTCTGTCATTCTCTGGTTGTATGTCTGAATCTATTGTTTGCATGTTTGGGTTGGTGTTTGCAAATTCAAGAATTTGTCTTAGTTGGTTTGAATGTCTAAAGTGTCTGTCTTTCTCTGTTTGTATGTCTGAATCTGTTTGTTTGCATGTCTGGGTTTGTGTTTGCAAGTCCAAGAATTTGTCTTTGTTGGTTTGAATGTCTAAAGTCTCATGTCTTTCTCTGTTTGTATGTCTGAATCTATTTGTTTGCATGTCTGGGTTGGTGTTTGCAAGTCCAAGAATTTGTCTTTGTTCGTTTGTATGTCTAAAGTGCCTTTATTTCTCTGTTTGTATGTCTTACTCTATTTGTTTAAATGTCTGGGTTTGTGTTTGCAAGTCCAAGAATTTGTCTTTGTTGGTTTGAATGTCTAAAGTGGCTGTCTTTCTCTGTTAGTAGGTCTGAATCTATTTGTTTGCATGCGTGGGTTGGTGCTTGCAAGTCCAAGCATCTTGTCTTTGTTGGTTTGAATGTCTAAAGTGCCTGTCTTTCTCTGTTTGTTTGTTTGAATCTATTTGTTTGCATGTGCTGGGTCGGTGTTTGCAAGTCCAAGAATTTGTCATTGTTGGTTTGAACGTCTAAATTGTCTGTCTTTCTCTGTTTGTGTGTCTTAATCTATTTGTTTGTATATCTGGGTTGGTGTTTTCAAGACCAAGAATTTGTCTTTATTGGTTTGAATGACTAAAGTGCCTGTCATTCTCTGTTTGTATGTCTGAATCTATTTGTTTGCATGTCTGGGTAGGTGTTTGCCAGTTCAAGAATTTGTCTTTGTTGGTTTGAATGTCTAAAGTGCCTGTCTTTCTCAGTTTGTATGACTAAATCTATTTGTTTACATGTCTGGGTTGGTGTTTATAAGTCCAAGAATTTGTCTTTGTTGCTTTCAATGTCTAAAGTGTATGTCCCTCTCTGTTTCTATGTCTGAATCTATCTGTTTTAATGTCTGTGCTGGTGTTTTCAAGTCCAAGAATTTGTCTTTGTTGGTTTGTATGTCTAAAGTGTCTGTCTTTCTCTGTTTATATGTCTGAATCTATTTGTTTGCTTGTCTGAGTTGGTGTTTGCAAGTCCAAGAATTTGTCTTTGTTGGTTTGAATGTCCAAAGTGCCTGACTTTCTCTGTTTATATGTCTGAATCTCTTTTTTTGCATGTCAGGGTTGGTGTTCGCAAGTCCAAGAATTTGTCTTTATTGGTTTGAATGTCTAAAGTGCCTGTCATTCTCTGTTTCAATGTCTGAATTTATTTGTTTGTATGTCTGGGTTGGTGATTGCAAGTTCAAGAATTTGTCTTTGTTGGTTTGAATGTCTAAAGTGCCTGTTTTTCTCTGTTTGTATGTCTGAATCAATTTGTTTACATGTCTGGGTTTGTGTTTGCAAGTCCAATAATTTGTCTTTTTTGGTTTGAATATCTAATTTGCCTGTCTTTCTCTGTTTGTATGTCTGAATCTATTTGTTTTCATGTGTGGGTTGGTGTTTGCAAGTCCAAGAATTTGTCTTTGTTGGTTTGAATGTCTAAGGTGACTGTCTTTCTCTCTTTATATGTCTGAATTTATTTGTTTGCAGGTCTGGGCTGGTGTTTGCAAGTCCAAGAATTTGTCTTTGTTGGTTTGAATGTCTAAAGTGCCTGTCTTTCTCTGTTTGTATGTCCGAATCTGTTTGTTTGCTTGTCTGGGTTGGTGTTTGCAAGTCCAAGAATTTATCTTTGTTGGTTTGAATGTCTAAAGTGTCTATCTTTCTCTTTTTGTATGTCTGAATCTATTTGTTTGTATCTCTGGGTTGGCTTTTTTAAGTCCAAGAATTTGTCTTTGTTGGTTTGAATGTATAAAGTGCCTGTCTTTTTCTGTTTGTATGTCTGAAGCTATTTGTTTGCATGTCTGGGTTTGTGTTCGCAAGTCCAAGAATTTGTCTTTGTTGCATTGAATGTCTAAAGGATTGAATTGCATTGAATTTGTCTTTGTTGCATTGAATGTCTAAGGTCTGACAGCTCAATCCAATTCTCTGGATCAGAATCTGTTTCAGAGCAGCTACTCATGCTCACTAACCACATAAATAGCATAAAAATCAAACATAAAATGCTAGCAGATTCACTACAACCTGACAATCTTAAATCTTCAGTGAAAGGGTTACTTGATGACCTTATATTGGCTAAGATTTCTTCCCAGGTAGATGAGGCAGTGGTTAAAATGAAAGAGGAACAGACATTCATGCAACATAATGTCACTATCTCTTCAGATAAGCTGGATGCAATCAAGCAGGAGGTGTATGCTGGCCTCAACCTAGATCTTAGTAATTTAGAGGATAAAACTCTTGAAAGCTATAACAGACACAAATTTTCTGTTGAATCTTTTTTGGCTACTTTAGAGTCATCCATGATATACCTAAAAAACTCTTTCCAGCCTATCCACCAAGCTGGCAAGATTAAATGACCCTTTTGAACAGCAGGCTTTGAGTAATCAAATTATTGTTTTTGGGGTGAAAGAGGAGACCTACATTGAAAACACTGAAAGTCAATTCCTGTCACTATGTGCTGGGAAATTTCCTGGCATACCAATTATTCAGTCTGATGTTGTATCAGCCAAAAGAATTGGCAAACCATCTGCAAAACCCAGACCCATAGTTGTTGAATTTTGCAACTTACGAGTTCGTCAACTGATTCTCAGACAAAAGAAGGATTTGAAAGGATCAGGGATTCTATTTTCTGAGACGCTTACAAAACCACGCTTACAACTTCTTTCATATGCCAAGTCAAAGCTTGGCTTACGTAATGTTTGGTCCAGTAAAGGTGATATCCTGTATAAAACCCAATCTGGAAGAGTGGTTGAGTTTAATAATCAGAGTGAAATTGATTTATGTGCTGCAAATGCAGATAAATTAAAGTGATGGATTTAGATTTATTTTCTTATAATATATTGCATTGTTTCTGTAGGGATTTACTTGCTGTTCTTAAAATATTCCTCTATTATTCTTTACTGTCCTCACATAATTTAGAATGGTACCATATTACACTTTGTGCCAATAGTTTGGACGATATGACCCTTCCCACTAATATTTCTTTATAATTGTTTGTGATTCTGTCACCTTCACGTTGTCTGATTTACATTATATTCTTGTTGTGTCATTATACTTGTAACCCCCATAATATCAACTGGTCACACATTATAGTTTGTGCTAATACTTATAATAATATGTGCCTTCCCACTGATTTTTCTTTATGTTTGTTTATGATCCTTTCACCATCATGTAGCTTGGCTTCTATAATGTTTTTGTCATGTCAGCACATTTGCAGCTCATATAATTTTCACTGGTCCTATATTGCATTTTGGGCAAATATTATGAATCATATATGTTACCCCACTGTTATTTATTTATTTTTTTTATGTTTGTTTGTGATCCCATAACATTTATGAAGGCTGATTTCTTTCATATTTTTTTCATTTCAGCATAATTGCAGCTCATATAATTTTGACTGGTTCCACATTATACTTGGGGCCAATATTTTGATGAATATGTGCCATGCCACTATTATTCCCTTATCTGGGTTAGTGATCCTATCACCTTCCCGTAACCTGAATTCTATCATATTTTTTTTCATGTCAGCACACATGCAACTTGCATAATTTTGACTGGTCCCTTATTATATTTTTGGTCATTATTTTGAATAATATATGCCATCTCATTGATATTTCTTTATCTTATTTTTTGATGCTATCACCTTTGTGTACCCTGAATTCAATCAAATTTTTGTCATGTCAGTATATATGCAGCTCTCATAATTTTTTACTACCCATAGTATACTCTGGGCTAATATTTGGAATAATATGTGTCATTCCATTGATATTCATTTATATTTGTTTGTGATCCTATCACCTTCAGGTAGGCTGACTACTATTATATTTTTTTTTTCTCTCTTTCTTTCTCATGTCAGTTACAGCTTACATAATTTTCTGGTCCCACATTATAAATTGGGCCAATACTTTGATTCTACTTTCATTTTACTGATATCTCATTATGCTTTTTTTGATCCTCTCACCTTCATGTAGCCTAACTTCTATTATTTTTTTGTCAGTCCAGCACACTTGCAGCTCATGTAATAGCAAATGGTGTCACATTATACTTTGGTCCAATACTTTGGATAATTTGTGCCATCCCACTTATATTTCTATGTGTATATTTATTATTTGTGATAATTATGGGTGATTTCTCTTTTCTTTTGAATTCTTCTATTCTTAATTCGGTTATATTTGATCAACCAATTAGGGCTGGTAAGCAAGAGACTCACACGCTTGACCCTCTCCTTGAATCTATGGTTAATTCTAGCTGTAATTATCACACTACCATTGATTATTGTGATAAAATTATACCCTCACTGTCTTTAAATAGTAGCTTTAATGTATTTTATTTGAATGTGCGTGGGATAAGAGATAAATGGGATAGTCTGAAATCGTATTTGTGGTCTGATAATTCTTGACCTTTTGATGTAATTGGTTTAACAGAAACATGGTTATCTGATGGTGAAAATTATACAGCCTATGATATGCATGGTTATTTTGCTGTCCATATCCCTAGAATGATAACATAGTGTTCATGGGGTATTTCTTTATTTATAAAATCTGATATTGAGTTTAGTAGAAGATCTGACCTTGAATCCTTGTTTACATCAGTAGTGTCAAATACTAGGACAGTTTATTCTCTTGTTATTGATCAGAAAAGCCAGTTTGCATGTGACACTGTTTGTTTGTTTTATAAACCCCCTCCTCTTCCAACACATTTGTTCTGTGATTTGCTTGATCAACTTTCTTGTGTGGGGTCTTTCTCTAAAAAACGTATTTGTGTTTTGGGAGATTTTAATTGTAATATGTTAAATATTGGATCAAGTGATGAATATGACCATCTCTTTGATGTGCTTTCTTCTTCTGGTCTACTTCCTTCATTTTTTTTTCCTTCTCGTGTTGACCCTACTAGAAATTCTGCCACTTTAATAGACAATATTTTCATTTCTCATTCTTCGAATTTCAAGTTTACTTCTGGTCTTGTTTTCACTGATCTCTCTGATCACTTCCCTATTTATGTTTCACTTTTTGTGCCTCAAACTGAGATTGTTGTGGATGAGCAGGGTGAGTTTTCTTTTAGAACTTCCACAGATAAAGAAATTTCTAATTTAATACATAGTATTCAGAGTAATGATTGGTCTAGTGCTCTTGAAGCTAATGATGTTGATTGTGCAACGAGTTTATTTTTGTGTCGTATGGGAGCTCTGTTGGATAAGCATTTTCCTCATAGAAAGAGGCCAAGGAATTCCATACCTAAATGTCCATGGATGTCTAGAGGTCTGATCAATGCTACACATATGAAGGCGTCTCTGTTTAAGGCTGCATGTAAAAGTAAGACACAGGATGATCTTTTGAAGTATAAACTTTATAAAAATGTGCTTACTTCTTCAGTACGTGCAGCCAAAAAGCTATATTTTTCGCGTCGAATTGATGAGTTTAAGGGGAATTCACGAAAGGTTTGGACTGTAGTTAATGATGATCTTTCCCACAAAAAACTCAAACATTCCCCCCCTTGTGACTACAAAAAAACTGATGGATTCTTCCATGGAAAAAAATTCTTCAGCAAGCGCCTTCAATTCGTATTTCACCTCACTTCCTTCAGTTCCTAATCCACCCTACAGCAGAATAAGTAGTTTTCCCTTAGCAGAAAAGTCATTTTTCCTTTTTCCATGCAGTGATACCGAAATTTCTAACATTATTTCTCGGCTTTCAAGTAGCCGTACAGTTGATGGTTTTGGTTTGAGCTGTAATGTTCTTAAAAAAATTGGTCAGTTTGTTTCTAACCCCATCTCACACATAACTAACCTCTCTCTTTCTTCTGGTGTTTTTCCTCATTTATTTAAGGTTGCTAATGTTGTACCTTTGTTTAAAAAAGGTGATTCTTCTCTAATTTCAAACTATAGACCTATTTCTCTCCTTCCTGTAATTTCTAAGGTTGTTGAAAAAGTAGTGTATTGTAGACTCTCTTCATTTGTATTTAGTACTAATACGACTGCAGGTAATTCTCTCATAACTAACCATCAGTATGGCTTTCGTCCCAGTTTTTCTACCTTGCATGCACTTTCAGATGCAACAGAGTTTGTGCGTGTTAATCTTGACAAGGGCTTGTGTGTTTTGGGTCTATTTCTTAACTTTTCAAAGGCATTTGATATGGTCATTCACTCTGTTCTTTTGTCTAAATTATCTTCATTTGGAGTGCATGGAGTCCCACTTGAATGGTTTAGGTCTTACCTCTCAGGGAGATCTCAGTATGTTTCGGTTAATGGTACGTCGTCCTCTTCCGTGCCTATTTTGAAAGGTGTCCCACAGGGCTCTGTGCTTGGACCACTTTTGTTTTTAATTTATATTAATGATCTTGTTGATGGTCTTCATCCCCTTGTGCACCCTATACTTTTTGCTGATGACAGTAACTTCTTCATTACTGCAGTGGACCTGCCATCTGCCATTTCCCTAGCTCGAGGTCTTCTTGATAAAGTAAAAGATTGGTGCTGGTCAAATGGTATGACTCTCAACAGCCAAAAAAGTGCCATTGTACACTTTAGAACCCCTTATCGTATGAGAGACGCAGGGGAGCCAACCATCCTGACTTATGGGAATGATATTATACCGCAAGCTCCTCTAGTGAAATTTCTTGGTGTGTATCTGGACTGTTTTCTTTCTTTTAAACCCCATATAACTCAGACCCGGTCCCTTGTCCTCCGCCAATCTTCAATGTTATACAGGGTTAACTCATTTCTTCCCCCAGATGTTATGCTTTCTCTTTATTATGCTTTTATTTTTCCTTACCTTTCTTATTGCTGTTCTGTCTGGGGTAATACTAATAAATCTCTTCTCTGCTCACTTCAAAGAGCCCAAAATAGGGCAGTGAAGGCTACTTTTCTTCTTCCTCGTTTTTACCCTTCCTCTGATCTTTATAATGATACTGGAATAGCTCCGCTGGATCGTATTGTGGGTAAAAGTTACCTTTATTTTGCACATTCTGCTTTTCTAGGTAGACTCCCACCATCTCTGCAGCAGTTTTTCTTTCTGTCAGGCTCAGGTAGGTACTCTTCTTTTTTACGTAGCTCTTTTCGCAGGTTCATTTTACCTAAGCGTTCATCGACAGCAGGTCAGAGGTCTCCTGTTTATCAATCTATTTTACTATGGAACTCCATCCATTCTGATGTCTCTCTATCTCTTTCTGCAAAGGCACTTTCTCGCTGGGTATTTCCAGTACAGTATTTTCCCCCTTTTCTCTTCAGATTTTGCTTTCTATTCACATTTATTTCTTTTTTTTCATTCATTATATTTAAAATAATTCTCCTATTTTCTCCTATTATCATAAATGTATTTTATCTAATTTTTTTTTTTTTTTTTTTTTTTTTTTTTTTTTTTTTTTTAGTGCTTTATAATAGTGTCTTATTTGTTTTGTTGGCCCTGTACAAGCTTAGCTTCTTGGGCGTGTTTAAATTTTTAAGTTTGTAATTGTATTGTTTTTTTTTAGTATTAATAAATTGATTGATTGATTGATAAATTGATTGATTTGTTTGCGTGTCTGGGTTGGTGTTTGCAAGTCCAAGAATTTGTCATTGTTGGTTTGAATGTCTAAAGTGCCTGTCTTTCTTTGTTAGTAGGTCTGAATCTATTTGTTTGCATGCGTGGGTTGGTGTTTGCAAGTCCAAGAATTTGTCTTTGTTGGTTTGAATGTCTAAAGTGTATGTCTTTCTCTGGTTGTATGTCTGAATCTATTTTTTTGCTTGTCTGGGTTGGTGTTTCCAAGTCCAAGAATTTGTCTTTGTTGGTTTGAATGTCTAAAGTGTCTGTCTTTCTCTGTTTGTGTGTCTGACTCTATTTGTTTTCATATTTGGGTTTGTGTTTGCAAGTCCAAGAATTTGTCTTTGTTAGTTTCAATGTCTAAAGTGTCTGTTTTTCTCTGTTTTTATGTCTGAATATATTTTTGTGCATGTCTGGGTTGGTGTTTGCAAGTCCAAGAATTTGTGTTTGTTGGTTTGAATGTCTAAAGTTTCTGTCTTTCTCTGTTTGTATGTCTGAATCTATTTGTTTGCGTGTCTGGGTTGGTGTTTGCATATCCAAGAATTTTTCTTTGTTTGTTTGAATGTCTAAAGTGTCTGTCTTTCTCTGGTTGTCTGTCTGAATCTATTTGTTTGCGTGTCTGGGTTGGTGTTTGCAAGTCCAAGAATTTGTGTTAGTTGGTTTGAATGTTTAAAGTAGCTGTCTTTCTATGTTTGTATGTCTGAATCTGTTTGTTTGCATGTCAGGGCTGGTGTTTGCAAGTCCAAGAATTTTTCTTTGTTGGTTTGAATGTCTAAAGTGCATGTCTCTCTCTGTTTTTTTGTCTGAATCTATTTGTTTTCATGTCTGGGTTGGTGTTTGCAGGTCCATGAATTTGTCTTGGTTCGTTTGAATGTCTAAATTGCCTGTCTTTCACTCTTTGTATGTCTGATTCTATTTGTTTACATGTCTGGGTTGGTGTTTGCAAGTCAAAGAATTTGTCATTGATGGTTTGAATGTCTAAAGTGGCTGTCTTTCTCTGTTAGTATGTCTGTATCTATTTGTTTGCATGCGTGGGTTGGTGCTTGCAAGTCCAACATCTTGTCTTTGTTGGTTTGAATGTCTAAAGTGCCTGTCTTTCTCTGTTTGTTTGTTTGAATCTATTTGTTTACATGTGCGGGTCGGTGTTTGCAAGTCCAAGAATTTGTCATTGTTGGTTTGAACGTCTAAATTGTCTGTCTTTCTCTGTTTGTGTGTCTAAATCTATTTGTTTGTATGTGTGGGTTGGTGTTTGCAAGTCCAAGAATTTGTCTTTGTTGGTTTGAATGACTAAAGTGCCTGTCATTCTCTGTTTGTATGTCTGAATGTATTTGTTTGCATGTCTGGGTTGGTGTTTGCAAGTTCAAGAATATGTCTTTGGTGGTTTAAATGTCTAAAGTGCAGGTCATTCTCGCTTTTTATCTCCGTATCTTTTCGCTTATATGCGTGGGTTGATGTTTGCAAGTCCAAGACTTTGTCTTTGATGGTTTCAATGTCTCAAGTGCAGGTTATTCTCTTTTTCTTTTTCTAAATCTTTTTGTTTGCATGTCTGGGTTGGTGTTTTCAAGTCCAAGAATTTGTCTTTGTTGGTTTGTATGTCTAAAGTGTCTGTCTTTCTCTGTTTATATGTCTGAATCTATTTGTTTGCGTGTTTGGGTTGGTGTTTGCAAGTCCAAGAATTTGTATTTGTTGGTTTGAATGTCTAAAGTGCCTGTCTTTCTCTGTTTATATGTATGAATCTCTTTTTTTGCATGTCAGGGTTGGTGTTCGCAAGTCCAAGAATTTGTCTTTATTGGTTTGAATGTCTAAAGTGCCTGTCATTCTCTGTTTCAATGTCTGAATCTATTTGTTTGTATGTCTGGGTTGGTGATTGCAAGTTCAAGAATTTGTCTTTGTTGGTTTGAATGTCTAAAGTGCCTGTTTTTCTCTGTTTGTATGTCTGAATCTATTTGTTTTCCTGTCTGGGTTGGTGTTTGCAAGTCCAAGAATTTGTATTTGTTGGTTTGAATGTCTAAAGTGCCTGTCTTTCTCTGTTTGTAAGTCTGAATATATTTGTTTTCTTGTCTGGGTTGGTGTTTGCAAGTCCAAGAATTTGTCTTTGTTGGTTTGAATGTCTAAGGTGACTGTCTTTCTCTCTTTCTATGTCTGAATTTATTTGTTTGCAGGTCTGGGCTGGTGTTTGCAAGTCCAAGAATTTGTCTTTGTTGGTTTGTATGTCTAAAGTGTCTGTCTTTCTCTGTTTGTATTTCTGAATCTATTTGTTTGCGTGTCTGGGTTGATGTTTGCAAGTCCAAGAATTTATCTTTGTTGGTTTGAATGTCTAAAGTGTCTGTCTTTCTCTTTTTGTGTGTCTGATTTTATTTGTTTGCATGTCTGGGTTGGTGTTTGAAAGTCCAAGAATTTGTCTTTGTTGGTTTGAATGTCTAAAGTGCCTGTCTTTCTCTGTTAGTAGGTCTGAACCTATTTGTTTGCATGCGTGGGTTGGTGTTTGCAAGTCCAACATCTTGTCTTTGTTGGTTTGAAAGTCTAAAGTGCCTGTCTTTCTCTGTTTGTTTGTCCGAATCTATTTGTTTACATGTGTGGGTTGGCGTTTGTAAGTCCAAGAATTTGTCATTGTTGGTATGAATTTGTAAAGTGTCTGTCTTTCTCTATTTGTGTGTCAGAATCTATTTGTTTGCATGTCTGGGATTGTGTTTTCAAGACCAAGTATTTGTCTTTGTCGGTTTGAATGACTAAAGTATCTGTCTTTCTCTGTTTGTATGTCTGAATGTAGTTGTTTACGTGTCTGGTCAGATGTTTTCAAGTTCAAGAATTTATCTTTGGTTTTTTGTATGTCTATAGGGCCTGTCTTTCTCGGTTTGTATGTCTGAATCTATTTGTTTACATGTCTGGGTTGGTGTTTGAAAGTCCAAGAATTTGTCTTTCTTGGTTTTAATGTCTAAAGGGCCTGTCTTTCTCTGTTTCTATGTCTGAATCTATTTGTTTGCATGTCTGGGTTGGTGTTTGCAAGTCCAAGAATTTGTCTTTGTTGGTTTGAATGTCTAAAGTGCCTGTCTTTCTCTGTTTCTATGTCTGAATCTATTTGTTTGCATGTCTGGGCTGGTGTTTTCAAGTCCAGGAATTTTTCTTTGTTGGTTTGTATGTCTAAAGTGTCTGTCTTTCTCTGTTTATATGTCAGAATCTATTTGTTTGCGTGTCTGAGTTGGTGTTTGCAAGTCCAAGAATTTGTCTTTGTTGGTTTGAATGTCTGAAGTGTCTGTCTTTCTCTGTTTGTATGTCTGAATCTATTTGTTTGCATCTCTGGGTTGGCTTTTTTAAGTCCAAGAATTTGTCTTTGTTGGTTTGAATCTATAAAGTGCCTGTCTTTTTCTGTTTGTATGTCTGAAGCTATTTGTTTGCATGTCTGGGTTTGTGTTCGCAAGTCCAAGAATTTGTCTTTGTTGCATTGAATTTCTAAAGGGTCTGTCTCTCTCTTTACATGTCTGAATCTATTTGTTTGTGCGTCTGGGTTGGTGTTTGCAAGTCCAAGAATTTATCATTGCTGGTTCGACTATCTAAAGTCACTGTCTTTCTTTGTTAGTAGGTCTGAATCTATTTGTTTGCATGCGTGGGTTGGTGTTTGCAAGTCCAAGAATTTGTCTTTGTTGGTTTGAATGTCTAAAGTGTATGTCTTTCTCTGGTTGTATGTCTGAATCTATTTTTTTGCGTTTCTGGGTTGGTGTTTGCAAGTCCAAGAATTTGTCATTGTTGGTTTGAATGTCTAAAGTGCCTGTCTTTCTCTGTTTGTGTGTCTTATTCTATTTGTTTGCATGTCTGGGTTGGTGTTTGCAAGTCCAAGAATTTGTCTTTGTTGGTTTGAATGTTTAAAGTGTCTGTCTTTCTCTGATTGTATGTCTGAATCTAGTTGTTTGCGTGTCTGGGTTGGTGTTTGCATATCCAAGAATTTGTCATTGTTGGTTTGAATGTCTAAATTGTATGTCTTTCTCTGGTTGTATGTCTGAATCTATTTGTTTGCGTGTCTGGGTTGGTGTTTGCAAGTCCAAGAATTTGTGTAAGTTGGTTTGAATGTATAAAGTGGCTGTCTTTCTCTGTTTGTATGTCTGAATCTTTTTGTTTGCATGTCTGGGATGGTGTTTGCAAGTCCAAGAATTTGTCTTTGTTGGTTTGAATGTCTAAAGTCCCTGTCTCTCTCTGGTTGTGTCTCTGAATCTTTTTGTGTGTATGTCTGGCCTGGTTTTTGCAAGTCCAAGGTTTTGTCCTGGTTGGATTGACTTTCTAAAGTTCAGTTCATTCGCTTTATGTATGACTGATTATTTTTTTATATATGTCTGGGTTAGTGTTCGAACATCCACGTAGTTATCTGTTGATTTGAATATCGAAACTGCCTGTCTTTCTCTGTTTGTATGTCTGAATCTATTTGTTTGCATGCGTGGGTTGGTGCTTTCAAGTCCAACATCTTGTCTTTGTTGGTTTGAATGTCTAAAGTGCCTGTCTTTCTCTGTTTGTATGTTTGAATCTATTTGTTTACATGTGCGGGTCGGTGTTTGCAAGTCCAAGAATTTGTCATTGTTGGTTTGAATGTCTAAACTGTCTGTCTTTCTCTGTTTGTGTGTCTAAATCTATTTGTTTGTATGTGTGGGTTGGTGTTTGCAAGTCCAAGAATTTGTCTTTGTTGGTTTGAATGACTAACTTTAGACATTCAAATCAACAAAGACAAATTGTTGGATATGTAAACACCAACCCAGACACGCAAACAAAGAGATTCAGACATATAAACAGAGAAAGACAGACACTCTAGACATTCAAACCAACAAAGACAAATTCTTGGACTTGCAAACACCAACCCAGACATGCAAACAAATAGATTCAGACATACAACCAGAGAAAGACAGACACTTTAGATATTCAAACCAACACATTCAGACATACAAACAGAGAAAGACAGACAATTTAGACATAAAAAACAACAAAGATAAATTTTTTGATAATAACACCAACCCATACACTCAAACAAATAGATTCAGACATGTAAAGACAGTAAGACAGTAATTTTAGACATATAAATCAAAAAAGACAACTTATTGGACTTGCAAATACAAGCCCAGAAATCAAAATAAATAGATTCAGACATACAAACAGAGAAAGACAGACACTTTAAACATTCAAACCAACAAAAACAAATTCTTGGACTTGCAAACACCAACCCAGACATACAAACAAATAGATTCAGACATATAAACAGAGAAAGACAGGCACTTTAGACAAAGAAACCAACAAAAACAAACACTTGGACTTGCAAACACCAACCAACAAATGCAAACAAATAGATTCAGACATACAAACAGAGAAAGACAGACACTTTAGACATACAAACCAACAAAGACAAATTCTTGGATATTCAAACACCAACCCAGACATGCAAACAAATAGATTTAGACATGTAAACAGAGAAAGACAGGCACTTTAGACATTCAAGAAAGACAGATACTTTAGACATTCAAACCAACAAAGACAAATTCCTGGACTTGCAAACACCAACCAACAAATGCAAACAAATAGATTCAGACATACAAACAGAGAAAGACAAACACTTTAGACATACAAACCAACAAAGACAAATTCTTGGATATTCAAACACCAACCCAGACATGCAAACAAATAGATTTAGACATGTAAACAGAGAAAGACAGGCACTTTAGACATTCAGACCAAAAAAGACAAATTCTTGGACTTGCAAACAACAAAGACAAATTCTTGGACTTACAAACACCAACCCAGACATACAAAAAAATTGATTCAGACGTAAAAACAGATAAAGACAGACAATTTAGACCTTGAAACCAACAAAGACAATTTTTTGGAATTGCAAAAACAAACCCAGACATGCAAACGAATAGATTCTGACGTATAAACAGAGAAAGACAGGCACTTTATACATACAAAACCAACAAAAACAAACACTTGGACTTGCAAACAACAACCCAGATATGCAAACAAATAGATTCAGACATACAAACAGAGAAAGACAGACACTTTAGACATTCAAACCAACAAAGACAAATTGCTGGACTTGCAAACACCAACCAACACATGCAAACAAATAGATTCAGACATACAAACAGAGAAAGACAAACACTTTAGACATACAAACCAACAACGACAAATTCTTGGATATGCAAACACCAACCCAGACACGCAAACAAATAGATTTAGACATGTAAACAGAGAAAGACAGGCACTTTAGACATTCAAACCAACAAAGACAAATTCTTGGACTTGCAAACAACAAAGACAAATTCTTGGACTTGCAAACACCAACCCAGACGCGCAAACAAATAGATTCAGACATACAAACCGAGAAAGACAGACACTTTAGACATTCAAACCAACAAAGACAAATTCACGGACTTGCAAACACCAATCCAGATATGCAAACAAATAGATTCAGACATACAAACAGAGAAGGACAGGCACTTTAGACATTCAACCAACAAATACAAATTCTTGGACTTGCAAACACCAACCCAGACATGAATACAAATAGATTCAGACATACAAACAGAGAAAGACAGCGACTTCAGACATTCAAATCAACAAAGACAAAATATTGGACTTGCAAACACCAACTCAGAAATGCAAACAAATATATTCAGACATACAAACAGAGCAGGACAGGCACTTTAGACATTCAACCAACAAAGACACATTCTTGGACTTGCCAACATCAACCCAGACATGCATACAAATAGATTAAGACATACAAACAGAGAAAGACAGGCACTTTATACATTCAAACAACAAAGACAAATTCTTGGACTTGCAAACACCAACCCAGACATGCAAACAAAAAGATTCAGTCATACAAACAGAGAAACACAGGCACTTTAGACATTCAAACCAACAAAGACAAATTCTTAGACTTGCAAACACCAACCCAGATATGCAAAGAAATATATTCAGACATATAATCAGAGAAAGGCAGGCACTTTAGACATTCAAACCAACAAAGACAAATTCTTGGACTTGCAAAGACCAACCCAGACATGGAAAAAAATAGATTCACACATACAAACAGAAAAGAGAGGCACTTTAGACATTCACACCAACAAAGACAAATTCTTGGACTTGCAAATACCAGCCCAGACATGCAAAAAAATAGATTCAGACATACAAACAGAGAAAGACAGGCACTTTAGACATTCAAACCAACAAAGAGAAATTCTTGGACTTGCAAACACCAACCCAGACATGCAAACAAATACATTCAGACATACAAACAGAGAAAGACATGCACTTTAGATATTCAAACAGGCAAAGACAAATTCTTGAACTTGCAAACACTAACCCAGACATTCATACATATAGATTCTGGCATACAAACAGAGAAAGACAGGCATTTTAGACATTCAAACCAACAAAGACAAATTCTTGGACTTACAAACACCGACCCTGACATGTAAACCAACAGATTCAGACATTTAAACAGAGAAGGACAGCTACTTTAAACATTCAAACCAACAAAAACAAATATTCGGACTTTCAAACAGCAACCCTCAAATACAAAAAAACATATACACTACGACAAACAGATGAAGAAAGAAATGTTATAATTAAATACCATCACTCAAAAATATTCTTATAATAACACAAGCACCCAGACTCACACAACCATAGACAGACAGGCAAACACACTGATTCAGGCATATTAGGCAAATAAACCAGCAAAAACAACTTCTTGGACTTGCAAACACAAACCCAGACATACAAAACATAGATTCACACATAAAAATAGAGAAAGACAGACACTTTAGACATTCAAACCAACAAAGACAAATTCTTGGACTTGCAAACACCAGCCCAAACATGCAAACAAATAGATTCAGACATACCAACAGAGAAAGACAGACACTTTTGACATTCAAACCAACAAAAACAAATTCTCGGACTTGCAAACACAAACCCAGACATGCAAACAAATAGATTCAGACATATAAACAGAGACAGACAGGCACTTTAGACATTCAAACCAACAAAGACAAATTCTTGGACTTGCAAACACCAACCCAGACATGTAAATAAATAGATTCAGACATACAAACAGAGAAAGACAGGCACTTTAGAAATTCAAACTAACAAAGACAAATTCTTGGACTTGCAAACACCAACCCAGACATGTAAACAAGTAGATTCAGACATACAAACAGAGAAAGACAGGAAAGACTAGAAAAACAAATTCTTGGACTTGCAAACACCAATCCAGACATGCAAACAAATAGATTCAGACATACAAACAGAGTAGGACAGGCATTTTAGACATTCAACCAACAAAGACAAATTCTTGGACTTGCAAACACCAACCCAGACATGCATACAAATAGATTCAGACATACAAACAGAGAAAGACAGTCACTTTATACATTCAAACCAACAAAGACAATTTCTTGGAGTTGCAAACACCAACCCAGACATGCAAACAAATATATTCAGACATATAAGCAGAGAAAGGCAGGCACTTTAGACATTCAAACCAACAAAGACAAATTATTGAACTTGCAAACACCAACCCAGACATGGAAAGAAATAGATTCACACATACAAACAGAGAAAGACAGGCACTTTAGACATTCAAACCAACAAAGACAAATTCTTGGACTTGCAAACACCAACCCAGACATGCAAACATATAGATTCAGACATACAACCTGAGAAAGACGGACACTTTAGACATACAAACCAACAAAGAAAAATTCTTGGATAATAACACCAGCTCAGACACGCAAACAAATAGATTCAGACATGCAAACACAGTAAGTCAGGCACTTTAGAAATTTAAAACAGCAAAGACAACTTCTTGGACTTCCAAACACAAACTCAGACATGCAAATAAATAGATTCAGACATAAAAACAGAGAAAGACAGACACTTTACACATTCAAACCAACAAAGACAAATTCTTGGACTTGCAAACACCAACCCAGACACACAAACAAATAGATTCATACATATAAACAGAGAAAGACAGGCACTTTAGACATACAAACCAGCAAAGAGAAAGACAGTCATACAAACAGAGAAAAACAAATAGAAACAAATAGATTCAGACATAAAAACAGATAGACATTCAGACATAGACATACAAACAGAGAAAAACAGACACTTTAGACATTCAAACCAACAAAGACAATTTCTTGGAGTTGCAAACACCAACCCAGACATACAAAAAAATCGATTCAGGCATATAAAAAGAGGAAGACATGCACTTTAGACATACAAAACCAACAAAAACAAACACTTGGACTTGTAAACAACAACCTACACAGGCAAACAAATATATGCACACATACAAACAGAGAAAGACAAAAAGATGCAAACAAAAAGATCCAGTCATACAAACAGAGAAAGACAAGCACTTTAGACATTCAAACCAACAAAGACAAATTCTCGGAGTTGCAAATACCAACCCAGACATGCAAAAAAATAGATTCAGACATAGAAACAGAGAAAGTCAGGCACTTTAGACATTCAAACCAACAAACACAAATTCTTGAACTTGCAAAGACCAACCCAGACATGGAAAAAAATAGATTCACACATACAAACAGAGAAAGACAGGCACTTTAGACATTCAAACCAACAAAGACAAGATCTTGGACTTGCAAACACCAACCCACTCATGCAAAAAAATAAATTCAGACCTACTAACAGAGAAAGACAGGCACTTTAGACATTCAAACCAACAAAGACAAATTCTTGGACTTGCAAACACCAACCCAGACATGCAAACAAATAAACTCAGACATACAAAAAGAGAAAAACAGACACTTTAGACATTCAAACCAACAAACACAAATTCTTGAACTTGCAAACACCAACCCAGACATGCAAAAAAATAGATTCACACATACAAACAGAGAAAGACAGGCACTTTAGACATTCAAACCAACAAAGACAAATTCTTAGACTTGCAAACACCAGCCCAGACATACAAAAAATAGATTCAGACATACAAACAGAAAAAGACAGACATTTTAGACATTCAAACCAACAAAGACAAATTCTTGGACTTGCAAACACCAACCCACACATGCAAACAAATAGATTCAGACATACAAATAGAAAAAGATAGACACTTTAGACATTCAAACCAACAAAGACAAATTCTTGGACTTGCAAACACCAACCCACACATGGAAAAAAATAGATTCAGACAAACAAACAGATAAAGACAGGTACTTTAGTCATTCAAAACAACAATGACAAATTCTTGGACTTTCAAACACCAACCCAGACTCGCAAACACATAGATTCAGACATACAACCAGATAAAGGCAGACACTTTAGACATTCAAAACAACAAAGACAAATTCTAGGACTTGCAAACACCAACCCAAACATGCAAACAAATAGATTCAGACATACAAACAGAGAAAGACAGACACTTTAGACATTCAAACCAACAAAAACAAATTCTTGGACTTGCAAACACAATCCCAGACATGTAAACAAATAGATTCAGACATATAAACAGAGACAGACAGGCACTTTAGACATTCAAACCAACAAAGACAAATTCTTGGACTTGCAAACACCAACCCAGACATGTAAATAAATAGATTCAGACATACAAACAGAGAAAGACAGGCACTTTAGACACTCAAACCAACAAAGACAAATTCTTGGACTTGCAAACACCAACCCAGACATACAAACAAATAGATTCAGACGTACAAACAGAGAAAGACAGACACTTTAGACATTCAAACCAACAAAGACAAATTCTTGGACTTGCAAACACCAACCCAGACATACAAACAAATAGATTCAGACATATAAACAGAGAAAGACAGGCACTTTAGACATACAAACCAACAAAAACAAACACTTGGACTTGCAAACAACAACCCAGACATACAAACAAATAGATTCAGACATACAAACAGAGAAAGACAGACATTTTAGACATACAAACAGAGAAAGACAGACATTTTAGACATACAAACCAACAAAGACAAATTTTTTTATATGCAAACACCAACCCAGACACTCAAACAAATAGATTCAGACATGTAAACACAGAAAGTCAGGCACTTTAGACATTCAAACCAACAAAGACAACTTCTTGGACTTGCAAACACCAACCCAGACATACAAACAAATAGATTCAGACATACAAACAGAGAAAGACAGACACTTTAGACATTCAAACCAACAAATACAAATTCTTTGAATTGCAAACACCAACCCTTATATACAAAAGAATATATACAGAAGTATAACCATAGAAATTCATTAAATTTATACATACAAAACCAACAAAAACAAACACTTGGACTTGCAAACACCAACCCACACATGCAAACAAATAGATTCAGACATACAAACAGAGAAAGACAGACACTTTAGACATACAAACCAACAAAGAAAAATTCTTGGATTTGCAAACACCAACCTGGATATACAAACAAATAGATTCAGACATACAAACAGAGAAAGACAGACACTTTAGACATACAAACCAACAAAGAAAAATTCTTGGATATAGAAACACCAACCCAGACACGCAAACAAATAGATTCAGACATTAAAACAGAGAAAGTCAGGCACTTTAGACATTCAAACCAACAAAGACAAATTCTTGGACTTGCAAATACCAACCCAGACATACAAACAAATAGATTCGGACATAAAAATAGAGAAAGACAGACACTTTAGACATTCAAACCAACAAAGACAAATTCTTTGACTTGCAAACACAAACCCAGACATGCAAACAATTATATTCAGACATATAAACAGAGAAATACAGTCACTTTATACAATGAAAACAGCACTGAAAAATTCTTTGACTTGCAAACACCAACCCAGACACGCAAACAAATAGATTCAGACATACAAAGAGAGAAATAAAGCCACTTTAGACATTCAAACCAATAAACAAAAAGTCTTTGATTTTCAAACACCATCACATACATGCAAACAAATAGATTCCGACATATAAACAGAGAAATAAAGAAACTTGAGACATTAAAACGAACAAATACAAATTTTTTGACTTGCAATGAACAATCAAGACACTCAAACAAATAGATTCAGACATACAAACAGAGAAAGGCAGACAATTTATACATTCAAATCAACAAAGACAAATTCTTGGACTTGCAAACACCAACCCAAACATGCAAACAAATAGATTCAGACATACAAACAGAGAAATACAGGCACTTTAGACATTCAAACCAACAAAGACAAATTCTTGGACTTGCAAACACCAACCCAAACACGCAAACAAATAGATTCAGACATAGAAACAAAGAAAGACAGACACTTTAGACATTCAAACCAACAAAGACAAATTCTTGGAATTGCGAACACAAACCCAGACATGTGAACAGATAGATTAGGACATAGAATCAGAGAAAGACTGTCACTTTAGTTATTCCAACCAACAAAGACATATTATTCTACTTTCAAACACCAACCCATACATGCAAACAAATAGATTCAGACATACAAAAAGAGAATGACAGGAACTTTAGTCATTCAAACCAATAAAGACAAATTCTTGGTCTTGCAAACACCAACCCAGAAATACAAACAAATATATTCAGCCATAAAAAAAGAGAAATACAGGCACTTTTGACATTCAAACCAACAAAGACAAATTTTTGAACTTGCAAACACCTACCCAGACATGCAATCAAATAGATTCAGACATACAAACAGAGAATGACAGGTACTTTAGTCATTCAAACCAATAAAGACAAATTCTTGGACTTGCAAACACTAACCATGACATGCAAACAAACAGATTCAGACATACAAAAAGAGAAAGACAACCACTTTAGTCATTCAAACAAATAAATACAAGTTCTTGGTCTTGAAAACACCAACCCAGACATGCAAACAAATAGATTCGGACACAAAAACAGAGAAAAACAGACACTTTCGACATTCAAACCAACAAAGACAAATTCTTGAATATGCAGACACCTACCCAGACATGCAAACAAATAGATTCAGACATATGAACAGAGAAAGACAGATACTTTAGACATTCAAACCAACAAAGACAAATTCTTGGACTTGCAAACACCAACCCAGAAATGCAAAAAAATAGATTCAGACATACAAACAAAGAAAGACAGACACTTTAGACATTCAAACCAACTAAGACAAATTCTTGGACTTGCAAACACCATCCCAGACATGCAAACAAATAGATTCAGACATACAAACAGAGAAAGACAGGCACTTTAGACATTCTAACAAACAAAGACAAATTTTTGGACTTGCAATCACCAATTCAAAAATGCAAACACATATATTCAGACATACAAACAGAGCAGGACAGGCACTTTAGACATTCAACCAACAAAGACAAATTCTTGGACTTGCAAACACCAACCAAGACATGCATACAAATAGATTCAGACATACAAACCGAGAAGGACAGGCACTTTAGACATTCAAACCAACAAAGACAAATTCTTGGACTTGCAAACACCAACCCAGACATCCAAACAAATATATTCAGACATATAAACAGAGAAAGGCAGGCACTTTAGACATTCAAACCACCAAAGACAAATTATTGTACTTGCAAAGACCAACACAGACATGCAAAGAAATAGATTCACACATACAAACAGAGAAAGACAGGCACTTTAGACACTTAAGCCCACAAAGACAAATTCTTGGACTTGCAAACACCAACCCAGACATGAAAACAAATAGATTCAGACATACAAACAGAGAAAGACAGGCACTTTAGACATTCAAACCTACAAAGACAAATTCTTGGACTTGCAAACACCAACCCAGACATGAAAACCAATACATTCAGACATACAACCAGAGAAAGAAAGACACTTTAGACATTCAAACCAACAAAAACAAATTCTTGGATATGCAAACACCAACTCAGACACGCAGACAAATAGATTCAGACATACAAACAGAGAAAGACAGGCACTTTAGACATTCAAACCAACAAAGACAAATTCTTGGACTTGCAAACACCAACACAGACATGCAAACAAATAGATTAAGACATACAAACAGAGAAAGACAGACACTTTAGACAATCAAACCAACAAAGACAAATTCTTGGACTTGCAAACACCAACCGACACATTCAAACAAATAGATTCAGACAGACAAACAGATAAAGATAGACACTTTAGACATTCAAACCAACAAAGACAAATTCTTGGACTTGCAAACACCAACCCACACATGTAAACAAATAGATTCAGACATACAAACATAGAAAGACAGGCACTTTAGATATTCAAACCAGCAATGACAAATTCTTGGACTCGCAAATACCAACCCCGACGATCAAACAAATAGATTAAGTCATGCAAACGGACAAATAAAGTTCCTTTAGAAATTCAAACCATCAAAAATAAATTCTTAGACATGCAAACACAAACCCATACATGAAAACAAATAGATTCAGACATATAAACAGAGACAGACAGTCATTTTAAACATTCAAACCAATAAAGACACATTCTTGGACTTGCAAACACCAACCCAGATATGTAAACAAATAGATTCCGACATACAACCAGAGAAAGACAGACACTTTCGACATTCAAACCAACAAAGACAAATTCTTGGATATACAAACACCTACCCAGACACGCAAACAAAGAGATTCAGACTTATGAACAGAGAAAGACAGACACTTTAGACATTCAAACCAACAAAGACAAATTCTTGGACTTGCAAACACCAACCCAGAAATGCAAAAAAACATATTCAGACATACAACCAGAGAAAGACAGCCACTTTAGTCATTCAAACCAATAAAGACACATTCTTGTACTTTCAAACACCAACCCAGATATGCAAACAAATAGATTCCGACATACAACCAGAGAAAGACAGACACTTTAGACATTCAAACCAACAAAGACAATTTCATGGATATACAAACACCTACCCAGACACGCAAACAAAGAGATTCAGACATATGAACAGAGAAAGACAGACTCTTTAGACATTCAAACCAACAAAGACAAATTCTTGGACTTGCAAACACCAGCCCAGAAATGCAAAAAAATAGATTCAGACATACAACCAAAGAAAGAAAGACACTTTAGACATTCAAACCAACTAAGACAAATTCTTGGACTTGCAAACACCAACCCAGACATGCATCCAATTATATTCAGACATACAAACAGAGAAGGAAAGGCAAATTAGACATACAATCCAACAAAAACAAACTCTTTGACTTGCAAACACCCATTCAATCATGCAAAAAAATAGATTCAGACATATAAAAAGAGTAGGATATTCATTTGATACATTCAACCAACAAAGAAAAATTCTTGGACTTACAAACACCACCCCAGAAATACAAAAAAATAGAATAAGATATAAAAACAGAGAAAGACAGGCACATTAGACATAAAAACCAACAAAGTCAAATTCTTGGACTTGCAAACACCAACCCAGACATGCAAACAAATATATTCAGACATATAAACAGAGAAAGTCAGGCACTTTAGACATTCAAACCAACAAAGACAAATTATTGAACTTGCAAAAACCAACCCAGACATGCAAAGAAATAGATTCACACATACAAACAGAGAAAGACAGGCACTTTAGACATTCAATCCAACAAAGACAAATTCTGGGACTTGCAAACACCAACCCAGACATTAAAACAAATAGATTCAGACATACATACAGAGAAAGACAGACACTTTAGACATTCAAACCAACAAAGAGAAATTCTTGGACTTGCAAACACCAACCCAGACATGAAAACCAATACATTCAGACATACAAAAAGAGAAAGAAAGACACTTTAGACATTCAAACCAACAAAAACAAATTCTTGGATATGCAAACACCAACTCAGACACGCAGACAAATAGATTCAGACATGCAACCTGAGAAAGACGGACACTTTAGACATTCAAACCAACAAAGACAAATTCTTGGATATGCAAACACCAGCCCAGACACTCAAACAAATAGATTCAGACATACAAACAGAGAAAGACAGGCACTTTAGACATTCAAACCAGCAAAGACAAATTCTTGGAATTCCAAACACCAACCCAGACATGAAAAAAAATAGATTCAGACATAAAAACAGAGAAAGACAGACACTTTAGACATTCAAACCAACAAAGACAAATTCTTGGACTTGCAAACACCAACCCAGACACACAAACAAATAGATTCATACATATAAACAGAGAAAGACAGGCACTTTAGACATACAAACCAGCAAAGAGAAAGACAGTCATACAAACAGAGAAAAACAAATAGAAACAAATAGATTCAGACATAAAAACAGATAGACATTCAGACATAGACATACAAACAGAGAAAAACAGACACTTTAGACATTCAAACCAACAAAGACAATTTCTTGGAGTTGCAAACACCAACCCAGACATACAAACAAATAGATTCAGGCATACAAAAAGAGAAAGAAAGGCACTTTAGACATACAAAACCAACAAAAACAAACACTTGGACTTGCAAACAACAACCCACACATGCAAACAAATAGATTCAGACATACAAACAGAGAAAGGCAAAAAGATGCAAACAAAAAGATCCAGTCATACAAACAGAGAAAGACAGGCACTTTAGACATTCAAACCAACAAAGACAATTTCTTGGAGTTGCAAACACCAACCCAGACATTCAAACAAATATATTCAGACATATAAGCAGAGAAAGGCAGGCACTTTAGACATTCAAACAAACCAACACAAATTCTTGAACTTTCAAATACCAACCCAGACATGGAAAAAAATAGATTCACACATACAAACAGAGAAAGACAGGCACTTTAGACATTCAAACCAACAAAGACAAGATCTTGGACTTGCAAACACCAACCCACGCATGCAAACAAATAAATTCAGACCTACTAACAGAGAAAGGCAGACACTTTAGACATTCAAATCAACAAAGACAAATTCTTGGACTTGCAAACACCAACCAAAACATTCAAACAAATAGATTCAGACATAAAAACAGAGAAATACAGTCACTTTAGACATACAAACCAACAAATACAATTTCTTGGACTTGCAAACACCAACCCACACACGCAAACAAATAGAGTCAGACATAGAAACAAAGAAAGACAGACACTTTAGACATCCAAACCAACAAAGACAAATTCTTGGAATTGCGAACACAAACCCAGACATGTGAACAGATAGATTAGGACATAGAATCAGAGAAAGACAGGCACTTTAGTCATTCCAACCAATAAAGACAGATTCTTCGACTTGCAAACACAAACCCAGATATGCAAACAAATAGATTCCGCCATACAACCAGAGAAAGACAGGCACTTTAGACATTCAAACCAACAAAGACAATTTCCTGGATATACAAACACCTACCCAGACACGCAAACAAATAGATTCAGACATACGAAGAGAGAAAGACAGACACTTTAGACATTCAAACCAACAAAGACAAATTCTTGGACTTGCAAACACCAGCCCAGAAATGCAAAAAAATAGATTCAGACATACAACCAAAGAAAGACAGACACTTTAGACATTCAAACCAACTAAGACAAATTCTTGGACTTGCAAACACCAGCCCAGACATGCAAACAAATAGATTCAGACATAAAAACAGAGAAAGACAGGCACTTTAGAAATTCAAACCAACAAAGACAAATTTTTGGACTTGCAAACACCCATTCAGAAATGCAAACACATATATTCAGACATACAAACAGAGCAGGGCAGGCACTTTAGACATTCAACCAACAAAGACAAATTCTTGGACTTACAAACACCAACCCAGACATGCATACAAATAGATTCAGACATACAAACAGAGAAGGACTGGCACTTTAGACATTCAAACCAACAAAGACAAATTCTTGGACTTACAAACACCAACCCAGACATGCAAACAAATAGATTCAGACATATAAACAGAGAAAGGCAGGCACTTTAGACATTCAAACCACCAAAGACAAATTATTGAACTTGCAAACACCAACCCAGACACACAAACAAATAGATTCATAAACAAAATAAGAGAGAAACAGGAACATGAGAAACTCAAAAACAAACTGACAATTACTTGGACGACAGTACAAAAAAAAATGCATAAATACAATAGAAACCCTAATACAAAAAGTGAAATACGGGAAATTAAAGAATATAAACACAACAAGAAAAATAATTGAACTTGCAAACACCAACCCAGACATGAAAACAAATACATTCAGACATACAACCAGAGAAAGGAAGACACTTTAGACATTCAAACCAACAAAAACAAATTCTTGGATATGCAAACACCAACTCAGACACGCAGACAAATAGATTCAGACATACAAACAGAGAAAGACAGGCACTTTAGACATTAAAACCAACAAAGACAAATTCTTGGACTTGCAAACACCAACACAGACATGGAAACAAATAGATTAAGACATACACACAGAGAAAGTCAGACACTTTACACATTCAAACCAACAAAGACAAATTCTTGGCCTTGCAAACACCATCCCACACATTCAAACAAAAAGATTCAGACATACAAACAGAGAAATAAAGACACTTTAGACATTCAAACCAACAAAGACAAATTCTTGGACTTGCAAACACCAACCCACACATGGAAACAAATAGATTCAGACATACAAACAGAGAAAGACAGGCACTTTAGACATTCAAACCAGCAATGACAAATTCTTGGACTTGCAAACACCAACCCAGACACGCAAACAAATAGATTCAGACATACAAACAGAGAAAGATGGACACTTTAGACATTCATACCAACAAAAGCAAATTCTTGGACTTGAAAACACAAACCCAGACATGTAAACAAATAGATTCATACAGATAAACAGAGACAGACAGGCACTTTAGACATTCAAACAACAAAGACAAATTTTTGGACTTGCAAACACCAACCCAGACATGCAAACATATAGATTCAGACATACAACCAGAGAAAGACAGACATTTTCGACATTCAAACCAACAAAGACAAATTCTTGGATATGCAAACACCAACCCAGACACGCAAACAAAGAGATTCAGACATATGAACAGAGAAAGACAGACACTTTAGACATTCAAACCAACAAAGACAAATTCTTGGACTTGCAAACACCAACCCAGAAATGCAAAAAAATAGATTCAGACATACAACCAAAGAAAGACAGACACTTTAGAAATTCAAACAAACAAAGACAAATTCTTGGACTTGCAAACACTAACCCAGATATGCAAACAAATAGATTCAGGCATAAAACCAGAGAAAGACAGACACTTTAGACATTCAAACCAACAAAGACAAATTCTTGGATATGCAAACACCAACCCAGACACGCAAACAAAGAGATTCAGACATATTAACAGAGAAAGACAGACGCTTTAGACATTCAAACCAACAAAGACAAATTCTTGGACTTGCAAACACCAGCCCAGAAATGCAAAAAAATAGATTCAGACATACAACCAAAGAAAGAAAGACACTTTAGACATTCAAACCAACTAAGACAAATTCTTGGACTTGCAAACACCAGCCCAGACATTCAAACAAATAGATTCAGACATACAAACAGAGAAAGACAGTCACTTTAGACATTCAAACCAACAAATACAAATTCTTGGACTTGCAAACACCAATCCAGACATGCAAACAAATAGATTCAGACATACAAACAGAGAAGGACAGGCACTTTAGACATTCAAACCAACAAAGACAAATTCTTGGACTTTCAAACACCAACCCAGACATGCATACAAATAGATTCAGACATACAAACAGAGAAAGACAGGCACTTTAGACATTCAAACCAACAAAGACAAATTCTTGGACTTGCAAACACCAACCCAGACATGCAAACAAATAGATTCAGACATAAAAACAGAGAAAGGCAGGCACTTTAGACATTCAAACCAACAAAGACAAATTATTGAACTTGCAAAAACCAACCCAGACATGCAAAGAAATAGATTCACACATACAAACAGAGAAAGACAGGCACTTTAGACATTCAAACCAACAAAGACAAATTCTGGGACTTGCAAACACCAACCCACACATGCAAACAAATAGATTCAGACATACATACAGAGAAAGACAGACACTTTAGACATTCAAACCAACAAAGAGAAATTCTTGGACTTGCAAACACCAACCCAGACATGAAAACCAATACATTCAGACATACAAACAGAGAAAGAAAGACACTTTAGACATTCAAACCAACAAAAACAAATTCTTGGATATGCAAACACCAACTCAGACACGAATAAAAATAGATTCAGACATACAAACATAGAAAGACAGGCACTTTAGACATTCAAACCAACAAAGACAAATTCTTGGACTTGCAAACACCAACACAGACATGGAAACAAATAGATTAAGACATACAAACAGAGAAAGACAGACACTTTAGACAATCAACACCATCCCACACATTCAAACAAATAGATTCAGACATACAACCAGATAAAGACAGACACTTTAGACAATCAAATCAACAAAGACAAATTCTTGGCCTTGCAAACCCCATCCAACACTTGAGAACAAAAAGATTCAGAAAAAAAAACAGAGAAAGACAGTTACTTTAGACATTCAAACCAGCAAAGATAAATTCTTTGACTTTCAAACACCAACCCATACTCTCAAAAAAATATATTCAGACATACAAACAGAGATAGACAGATACTTTAGAAATACAAACCAACAAATACAAATTCTTGTACTTGCGAACACAACCCCATATATGCAAACAAATAGATTCAGACATAAAAACAGAGAAAGACAGGAACTTTAGACATTCAAACCAACAAAGACAAATTATTGGACTTGCAAACACCAACCCAGACATGCAAACAAATAGATTCAGACATTCAAACAGAGAAAGAAAGGCACTTTAGACATTCAAACCAACAAAGACAAATTCTTGGACTTGCAAACACCAACTAAGATATTCAAACAAATAGATTTAGACATATAAACAGAGAGAGACAGGCACTTTAGACATTCAACCAACAAAGACAAATTCTTGGACTTTCAAACACCAACCCAGACATGCAAAAAAAAAGATTCATTCATACAAACAGCGAAAGACAGGCACTTTAGACATTCAAACGAACAAAGACAATTTCTTGGAGTTGCAAACACCAACCCAGACATGCAAACAAATAGATTCAGACATATAAACAGAGAAAGGCAGGCACTTTAGACATTCAAACCAACAAAGACAAATTATTGAACTTGCAAAGACCAACCCAGACGTGCAAAAAAATAGATTCACACATACAAACAGAGAAAGACAGGCACTTTAGACATTCAAACCAACAAAGACAAATTCTGGGACTTGCAAACACCAACCCAGACATGCAAACATATATATTCCGACATACAAACAGAGAAAGACATGCACTTTAGATATTAAAACCAGCAAAGACAAATTCTTGGACTTACAAACACCAACCCTGACATGCAAACAAACAGATTCAGACATATAAACAGAGAAAGACAGCCACTTTAGACATTCAAACCAACAAAGACAAATTCTTGGACTTGCAAACACCAACCCAGACATGCAAAAAATAGATTCAGACATACAAACAGAAAAAGACAGACACCTCAGACATTCAAACCAACAAAGACAAATTCTGGGACTTGCAAACACCAACCCAGACATGCACACAATTAGAGTCAGACATACAAACAGAGAAAGACAGACACTTTAGACATTCAAACCAACAAAGACAAATTCTTGGACTTGTAAACACCAACCCAGACATGCAAACAAATAGATTCAGACATACAAACAGAGAAAGACAGACGCTTTAGACATTCAAACCAACAAAGACAAATTCTTGGACTTGCAAACACCAATTCCAGACATGTAAACAAATAGATTCAGACATATAAACAGAGAAAGACAGGCACTTTAAACATTCAAACCAACAACAACAAATTTTTGGACTTGTGAACACCAACCCAGACATACAAAAAATAGATTCAGACATACAAACAGAGAAAGACAGACACTTTAGACATACAAACCAACAAAAACAAATACTTGGACTTACAAACACTAACCCAGACATACAAACGAATAGATTCAAAATAGCATATAAAAATGGGGGGAGGGAGAAGAGAGGAGGGGGGCAGGAGAGAAGGGGTAGGAGGGCTGGGTAAGGAGAAGGGGGAGGGGGCTCCTTTGGGTGCCCGGGGGGATGGAACCCTTTTGGGTTGGGGTTTGGGGACCTCACAACACTGTTCAAATGGAACTTGTGTATTATAACGACCACAGAGTTTCACTCCAAATTATCTTCTAAACTGTCTCAAACTTTTTCGCCTAAATCATCTTCTAAAATTTCTCAAACGGTTTCGTCCAAATAATCCCGTAAAAGTAATTTCGGCATGTTCCTTTGTTTCGGCATCCCTGCGCTGTCACATTTGAAATTCCTAGGAAACCCTTTCCCGCGTAAAATATATTCAATCTGTCTTCATCTCATGGGTGTTCCTAGCTACACTATTATGGCTTCGAAAGAATATTAATTCCAGAATTTATCACTAAGCCTAATGACCAGAGAAGCCATATTTAAAAATAGAATATTAATTTATCTCTGTCACTAAAGACCATTTATCCCTCAGACCTAAAGATCAAAGAAACCATATTGTTTCTTAATTCCCCTTCGTTGATCAATAATTCTCAGCCGATTATGTAATCAATTTCTCAGAAATCATCTTCCCCTCGAGTTGATCAATACATTGCCCCATTAGAATTCAGTGCGCATGTGCAAACTTCGTCCCGGAGTCAATACACTTAAAAACAACAAATAAATTGACCTTGAAAGAGGTGTCATTGACCCGTTAGTGGATCAATAAACCATGAATAAATTATATACTGTCACGAACTCATGATAGGTCCCTACTCTCATATATTTAACTATTAATGCTGCTCCTTATATATTATATACTATTATATATATATATATATATATAATATTATATATATATATATATATATATATATATATATATATATATATATATATATATATAATATATATACCCCTTGTGCTACCCTGTCTCCAACGGTGCCTGAAAGTTTGAGCTTCGTCCCTCAGGCCATTCCTGAGATACAATAGACATGCTTTTTCAAAAGATCTGAATGCACACAATGTCACTCCCCTTCCCAAGTTAAAAACACAAATTCATTTGACTCTCTATGCTTTGAAACCCCCTTAAAGTTCTGAATTAATCCCGTTTCCTGAGTAGATTCTTGGAAACTCCCGGGGTCTTAGTCCAGCGAACAATCTGTAATAGCTTCTTCCAGATATAGCTGATTAGGACTAATACTTTTCGTGGACCATTTCACGTTCCCCTATGCCCCTACCTCCACTCATAACAAGATTAAAAAAAAAATTCAACTGAAAGTAAGGAGCAGCATTAATACTTTAAAATGCATAGAAATAGTTAAATATATGAGAGTAGGGACCTATCATGAGTTCGTGACAGTATATAATTTATTCATGGATTTTTGATCCACTAACGGGTTAATGACACCTTTTTCAAGGTCAATTTATTTGTTGTTTTTAAGTGTATTGACTCCGGGGTGAAGTTTGCACATGCGCACTGAATTCTAATGGGGCAATGTATTGATCCACTAGAGGGGAAGATTATTTCTGAGAAATTGATTACATAATCGGCGGGGAATTATTGATCAACGAAGGGGAATTAAGAAACAATACGGCTTCTTTGATCTTTAGGTCTGAGGGATAAATGGTCTTTAGTGACAGAGATAAATTAATATTCTATTTTTAAATATGGCTTCTCTGGTCATTAGGCTTAGTGATAAATTCTGGAATTAATATTCTTTCGAAGCCATAATAGTGTAGCTAGGAACACCCATGAGATGAAGACAGATTGAATATATTTTACGCGGGAAAGGGTTTCCTAGGAATTTCAAATGTGACAGCGCAGGGATGCCGAAACAAAGGAACATGCCGAAATTACTTTTACGGGATTATTTGGACGAAACCGTTTGAGAAATTTTAGAAGATGATTTAGGCGAAAAAGTTTGAGACAGTTTAGAAGATAATTTGGGGTGAAACTCTGTGGTCGTTATAATACACAAGTTCCATTTGAACAGTGTTGTGAGGTCCCCAAACCCCAACCCAAAAGGGTTCCATCCCCCCGGGCACCCAAAGGAGCCCCCTCCCCCTTCCCCTTACCCAGCCCTCCTCCCCCTTCTCTCCTCCCCCTCCTCTCTTCTCCCTCCCCCCATTTTTATATGCTCTTTTGAATCTATTCGTTTGTATGTCTGGGTTAGTGTTTGTAAGTCCAAGTGTTTGTTTTTGTTGGTTTGTATGTCTAAAGTGCCTGTCTTTCTCTGTTTACATGTCTGAATCTATTTGTTTGTATTTCTGGGTTGGTGTTTGCAAGTCCAAGAATTTGTTTTTGTTGGTTTGTATGTCTAAAGTGTCTGTCTTTTTATGTTTGTATGTCTGAATCTATTTTTTGTATGTCTGGGTTGGTGTTCGCAAGTCCAAAAATTTGTTGTTGTTGGTTTGAATGTTTAAAGTGCATGTCTTTCTCTGTTTTTATGTCTGAATCTATTTGTTTACATGTATGAATTGGTGTTTGCAAGTCCAAGAATTTGTCTTTGTTGGTTTGAATGTCTAAAGCGTCTATCTTTCTCTGTTTGTGTCTCTGAATCTATTTGTTTGCATGTGTGGGTTGGTGTTTGCAACTCCAAGAATTTGTCTTTGTTGGTTTGAATGTGTAACGTGTCTTTCTTTCTTTGTTTGTATGTCTAAATCTGTTTGTTTGCGTGTCGGGGTTGGTGTTTGCATATCCAAGAATTTGTCTTTGTTGGTTTAAATGTCTAAAGTGTCTGTCTTTCTCTGGTTGTATGTCTGAATCTAATTGTTTGCATGTCTGGGTTGGTGTTTGCATATCCAAGAATTTGTCTTTGTTTGTTTGAATGTCTAAAGTGTCTGTCTTTCTCTGTTTGTATGTCTGAATATGTTTTTTTTGCATGTCAGGGTTGGTGTTTGCAAGTCCAAGAATTTGTCTTTGTTGGTTTGAATGTCTAAAGTGCCTGTCATTCTCTGTTTGTATGTCTGAATCTATTTGTTACATGTCTGGGCTGGTATTTGATAGTCAAAGAATTTGTTTTTGTTGGTTTGAATGTCTAAAGTGCATGTCATTCTCTGTTTGTATTTCTGAATCTTTTTGTTTGCATGTCTGGTTTGGTGTTTGCAAGTCCAAGAATTTGTCTTTGTTGGTTTGAATGTCTAAAGTGCCTATTATTCTCTGTTTGTATGTCTGAATCTATTTGTTTGCATGTCTGGGTGGGTGTTTACAAGTCCAAGAATTTGTCTTTGTTGGTTTGAATGTCTAAAGTGCATGTCTTTCTCTGTTTGTATGTCTGAATCTTTTTGTTTGCATTTCTGGGCTGGTGTTTGCAAGTCCAAGAATTTGTCTTTGTTGGTTTGAATGTCTAAAGTGCCTGTCCTTCTCTGTTTGTATGTCTGAATCTATTTGTATGCGTGTCTCGGTTGGTGTTTGCAAGTCCAAGAATTTGTCTTTCTTGGTTTGTATGTCTAAAGTGCCTGTCTTTCTCTGTTTGTATGTCTGAATCTATTTGTTTGCATGTCTGGGTTGGTGTTTGCAAATCCAAGAATTTGTGTTTATTGGGTTGAATTTATAAAGTTCTGTCTTTCTCTGTTTGTATGTCTGAATCTATTTGTTTGCGTGTCTGGGTTGGTTTTTGAAAGTCCAAGAATTTGTCTTTGTTGGTTTGAATGTCTAAAGTGTCTGTCTTTCTCTGTTTGTATCTCTGGATCTATTTGTTTGCATGTCTGGGTTGGTGTTGCAAGTCCAAGAATTTGTCTTTGTTGGTTTGAATGTCTAAAGTGTCTGTCTTTCTTTGTTTGTATGTCTGAATCTATTTGTTTGTATGTCTGGGTTGGTGTTTGTAAGTCCAAGAATTTGCCTATGTTGGTTTGAATGTCTAAAGTGTCTGTCTTTCTCTGTTTGTATGTCTGAATCTATTTGTATGAATGTCTGGGTTGGTGTTTGCACGTCCAAGAATTTGTCTTTGCTGGTTTGAATGTCTAAAGTCCATGTCTTACTCTGTTTGTATGTCTGAATGTATTTGATTGAATGTCTGGGTTGGTGTTTATAAGTCCGAGAATTTGTCTTTGTTTGTTTGAATGTCTTAACTGACTGTCTTTCTCTGTTTGTATGTGTGAATCTATTTGTACGAATGTCTGTGTTGGTGTGTGCACGACCAAGAATTTGTATTTGCTGGTTTGAATGTCTAAAGTGCCTGTCTTTCTCTGTTTGTATGTGTGAATCAATTTTTTGCATGTCTGGGTTGGAGTTTGTAAGTCCAAGAATTTGTCTTTGTTGGTTTAAACGCCTAAAGTGCCTGCCTTTCTCTGTTTGTATGTCTAAATCTATTTCTTTGCATGTCTGGGTTGGCGTTTGCAAGTCCAAGAATTTGTCTTTGTTGGTTTGAATGTCGAAAGTGCCTTTCTTTCTCTGTTTGTATGTGTGAATCTATTTTTTTGCATGTCTGGGTTGGTGTTTGCAAATCTGAGAATTTGTCTTTGTTGGTTTGAATGTCTAAAGTTCCTGTCTTTCTCTGTTTGAATATCTGGATCTATTTGTTTGCAGGTCTGGGTTGGTGTTTCCAAGTCCAAGAATTTGTCTTTGTTGGTTTGAATGTCTAAAGTGTCTGTCTTTCTCTGTTTGTATGTCTGAATCTTTTCGTTTGCATGTCTGGGTTGGTGTTTGTAAGTCCAACAATTTGTCTTTGTTTGGTTTGAATGTCTAAAGTGCCTGTCTTTCTCTGTTTGTATGTCTCAATCAATTTTTGTGAAAGTCTGGGTTGGTGTTTACACGTCCAATAATTTGTCTTTGCTGGTTTGACTGTCTAAAGTGCATGTCTTTCTCTGTTTGTATGTCTGAATGTATTCGATTGCATGTCTGGGTTGGTGTTTGCACATCCAAGAATTTGTCTTTCCTGGTTTGAATGTCTAAAGTGTCTGTCTATCTCTGTTTGTATGTGTGAATCTATTTTTTGCATGTCTGGGTTGGAGTTTGCAAGTCCAAGAATTTGTCTTTGTTGGTTTAAATGCCTAAAGTGCCTGCCTTTCTTTGTTTGTATGTCTAAATCTATTTCTTTTGCATGTCTGGGTTGGTGTCTGCAAGTCCAAGAATTTGTCTTTGTTGGTTTGAATGTCTAAAGTGCCTTTGTTTCTTTGTTTGTATGTTTGAATCTTTTTTTTGCATGTCTGGGTTGGAGTTTGCAAGTCCAACAGTTTGTCTTTGCTGGTTTGAATGTCTAAACTGCATGTCTTTCTCTGTTTGTATATCTGAATCTATTTGTATGCATGTCTGGGTTGATGTTTGCAAGTCCAAGAATTTGTTATTGTCGGTTGAATGTCTAAAGTGCCTATCCTCCTCTGTTTTTATGTCTGAATCTATTTGTTTGCATGTCTGGATTTGTGTTTGCAATTCCAAGAATTTGTCTTTGTTGGTTTGAACGTCAAAACTGCCTGTCTTTCTCTATTTGTATATCTTAATCTATTTGTAGGCATGTTTGGGTTGATGTTTGCAATTCCAAGAATTTGTCTTTGTTGGTTGAATTTCTAAAGTGCCTATCCATCTCTGTTTATATGTCTGATTCTATTTGTGTGCATGTCTGGATTGGAGTTTGGAACTCCGACAATTTGTCTTTGTTGGTTTGAATGTCTAAAGTGCCTGTCTTTATCTGTTTATGTGTCTGAATCTATTTGTTTGCATGTCTGGGTTGGTGTTGCAAGTCCAAGAACTTGTCTTTGTCGGTTTGAATGTCTAAAGTGCCTGTCTTTCTCTGTTTATATGTCTAGATCTATTTTTTTGCATGTCTGGGTTTGTGTTTGCAAGTCCAAAAACTTGTCTTTGATGGTTTGATTGTCTAAAGTGTCTGTCTTTCTCTGTTTGTATGTCTGAATCTATTCTGTTTGCGTGTCGGTGTTGGTGTTTGCAAGTCCAAGAATTTGTCATTGTTAGTTTGAATACCTAAAGTGCCTGTCTTTCTCTTGTTGTATGTCTGAATCTATTTGTTTGGATGTCTGGGTTGGTGTTTACACGTCCAATAATTTGTCTTTGCTGGTTTGACTGTCTAAAGTGCATTTCTTTCTCTGTTTGTATGTCTGAATGTATTCGATTGCATGTCTGGGTTGGTGTTTCCAAGTCCAAGAATTTGTCTTTGTTGGTTTGAATGTCTAAAGTGTCTGTCTTTCTCTGTTTGTATGTCTGAATCTTTTCGTTTGCATGTCTGGGTTGGTGTTTGTAAGTCCAACAATTTGTCTTTGTTTGGTTTGAATGTCTAAAGTGCCTGTCTTTCTCTGTTTGTATGTCTGAATCAATTTTTGTGAATGTCTGGGTTGCTGTTTACACGTCCAATAATTTGTCTTTGCTGGTTTGACTGTCTAAAGTGCATTTCTTTCTCTGTTTGTATGTCTGAATGTATTCGATTGCATGTCTGGGTTGGTGTTTGCACATCCAAGAATTTGTCTTTACTGGTTTGAATGTCTAAAGTGCCTGTCTATCTCTGTTTGTATGTGTGAATCTATTTTTTGCATGTCTGGGTTGGAGTTTGCAAGTCCAAGAATTTGTCTTTGTTGGTTTAAATGCCTAAAGTGCCTGCCTTTCTTTGTTTGTATGTCTAAATCTATTTCTTTTGCATGTCTGGGTTGGTGTCTGCAAGTCCAAGAATTTGTCTTTGTTGGTTTGAATGTCTAAAGTGCCTTTGTTTCTTTGTTTGTATGTTTGAATCTTTTTTTTGCATGTCTGGGTTGGAGTTTGCAAGTCCAACAGTTTGTCTTTGCTGGTTTGAATGTCTAAACTGCATGTCTTTCTCTGTTTGTATATCTGAATCTATTTGTATGCATGTCTGGGTTGATGTTTGCAAGTCCAAGAATTTGTCTTTGTCGGTTGAATGTCTAAAGTGCCTATCCTCCTCTGTTTTTATTTCTGAATCTATTTGTTTGCATGTCTGGATTGGTGTTTGCAATTCCAAGAATTTGTCTTTGTTGGTTTGAACGTCAAAACTGCCTGTCTTTCTCTGTTTGTATATCTTAATCTATTTGTAGGCATGTGTGGGTTGATGTTTGCAATTCCAAGAATTTGTCTTTGTTGGTTGAATTTCTAAAGTGCCTATCCATCTCTGTTTATATGTCTGAATCTATTTGTTTGCATGTCTGGGTTGGTGTGTGCAAGTCCAAGAATTTGTCTTTGATGGGTTGAATGTATAAAGTGCCTGTCTTTCTCTGTTTTTTTGTCTGAATCTAATTGTTTGCGTGTCTGGGTTGGTGTTTGCAAGTTCAAGAATTTGTCTTTGTCGGTTTGAATGTCTAAAGTGCCTGTCTTTCTCTGTTTATATGTCTAGATCTATTTGTTTGCATGTCTGGGTTTGTGTTTGCAAGTCCAAAAACTTGTCTTTGATGGTTTGATTGTCTAAAGTGTCTGTCTTTCTCTGTTTGTATGTCTGAATCTTTCTGTTTGCGTGTCGGTGTTGGTGTTTGCAAGTCCAAGAATTTGTCATTGTTAGTTTGAATGCCTAAAGTGCCTGTCTTTCTCTTGTTGTTTGTCATTGTTAGTTTGACGCCAAAGTGCCTGTCTTTCTCTTGTTGTATGTCTGAATCTATTTGTTTGGATGTCTGGGTTGGTCTTTGCGAGTCCAAGAATTTGTCTTTGTTTGTTTTAATGTCTAAATTGGCTGTCTTTCACTGTTTTTGTATGTCTGAATAAATTTGTTTGCATGTTAGTGTTGGTTTTTGAAAGTCCAAAAAATTTGTCTTTGTTGGTTTGAATGTCTAAAGTGTCTGTCTTTTTCTGTTTGTATGTCTGAATCTATTTATTTACATGTCTGGGTTGGTGTTTGCAAGTGTAAGAATTTGTCTTTGTTGGTTTGAATGTCTAAAGTGCCTGTCTTTCTTTGTTTGTATGTCTAAATCTATTTGTTTGCACGTCTGGGTTGGTGTTTGCAAGTCCATGAAATTGTCTTTGTTGGTTTAAATGTCTAAAGTGCATGTCATTCATTCTCTGTTTGTATGTCTGAATCTATTTGTTTGCATGTCTGGGTTGGTGTTTGCAAGTCCAAGAATTTGTCTTTGTTGGTTTGACTATCTAAAGTGCCTGTCTTTCTCTGTTTATAAGTCTGAATCAATTTTTTTGCATGTCTGGGTTGGTGTTCCAAACAAATAGATTCAGACATACAACCAGAGAAAGACAGGCACTTTAGGCATTCAAACCAACAATGACAAATTCTTGGACCTGAAAAACAGACTCAGACTGCACATGTTGACTACTGCAAACAAATAGATTCAGACATACAAACAGAGAAAGATAGACACTTTAGACATTCAAACCATCAAAGATAAATTCTTGAACTTGCAAACACAAACCCAGACATGCAAACAAATAGATTCAGACATATAAACAGAAAAAGACAGGCACTTTAGACATTCAAACCAACAAAGACAAATTCTTGGACTTGCAAACACCAACCCAGACATGCAAACAAATAGATTCAGACGTAAAAACAGAGAAAGACAGGCACTATAGAAATTCAAACTAAAGAAAACAAATTTTTGAACTTTCAAACACCAATCCAGACATTCAAACAAATAGATTCAGACATATAAACAAAGAATGATAGGCCCTTCAGACATTCAACCACAAACGAACACTCTTGGACTTGCAAACATCAACCCAGACTTGCATACAAATAGATTCAGATATACAAACAGAGAAAGACAGGCATTTTAGACATTTAAACCAACAAAGACAAGTTCTTGGACTTGCAAACACCAACCCAGACATGCAAAGAAATAGATTCAGACATACAAACAGAGAAGGGCTGGCACTTTACGCATTCTAACCAACAAAGACACATTCTTGGACTTGCAAACACCAACCCAGACATGCAGACAAATAGATTCAGACATACAAACAGAGAAAGACAGACACTTTAGACATTCAAACCAACAAAGACAAATTCTTGGTTTTGCAAACACCAACCCAGACATGCAAACAAATAGATTCAGACATACAAACAGAGAAAGACAGACACTTTAGACATTCAAACAAACAAAGACAAATTCTTGGAATTGAAAACACCAACCCAGACATGCAAAAAAATAGATTCAGACAAACACTTTAGACATTCAAAACAACAAAGACAAAATATTGGATGTGCAAATAACAACCCCGACACGCAAACAAAAAGATTAATAAATGCAAACAGAGAACTACAAACAGTTTACACACTCAAACCAACAAAGACAAATTCTTGGAGTTTTAAACACTTAATATATTTGTTTGCATGTCTGGGTTGGTGTTTGCAAGTCCAAAAACTTGTCTTTGATGGTTTGATTGTCTAAAGTTCCTGTCTTTCTCTGTTTGTATGTCTGAATCTATTTGTTTGCGTGTCTGGGTTGGTGTTTGCAAGTCCAAGAATTTGTCTTTGTTGGTTTGAATGTCTAAAGTGTCTGTCTTTCTCTGTTTGTATCTCTGGATCTATTTGTTTGCACGTCTGGGTTGGTGTTTTTGGAAGTCCAAAAATTTGTCTTTGTATGTTTGAATGTCTAAAGTGTCTGTTTTTCTCTCTTTATATGTCTAAATCTATTTGTTTGCTTGACTGGGTTGGTATTTGTAAGTCAAAGAATTTGTCTTTGTTGGTTTGGATATCTAAACTGCATTTCTTTCTCTGTTTGTGTGTCTAAATCTGTTTTTAAGTATATCTGGGTTGGTGTTTGCACATCCAAGAATTTGTCTTTGTTGTTTTGAATGTCTAAAGTGCATGTCTTTCTCTGTTTGTATGTCTGAATGTATTTAATTGCATGTCTGGGTTTTCTGTTTGCAAGTCCAAGAATTTGTCTTTGTTGGTTTGAATGTCTTAACTGCCTGTCTTTCTCTGTTTGTATGTGTGAATCTATTTGTATGAATGTCTGGGTTGGTGTTTGCACGTCAAAGAATTTGTCTTTGATGGTTTGAATGTCTAAAGTGCCTGTGTTGCTCTGTTGTTATGTGTGAATCTATTTTTTGCATGTCTGGGTTGGTGTTTGCAAGTCAAAGAATTTGTTTTTGTTGGTTTGAATGTCTAAAGTGCATTGCTTTTTCTTTTTGTATGTTTGAATCTATTTTTTGCATGTCTGGGTTGGAGTTTGCAAGTCCAACAATTTGTCTTTGTTGGTTTGAATATATAAACTGCCTGTCTTTTTCTGATTTTATATCTGAATCTATTTGTATGCATGTCTGGGTTGATGTTTTCAACTCCAAGAATTTGTCTTTGTTGGTTGAATGTCTAAAGTGCCTATGCTTCTCTGTTTTTCTGTCTGAATCTATTTTTTTGCATGTCTGGATTGGTATTTGCAAGTACAAGAATTATTATTTGTTGGTTTGAATGTCAAAACTGACTGTCTGTCTCTGTTTGTATATCTGAATCTCCATGAATTTATAGGTTGATGTTTGGAATTTCAAGAATTTGTCTTTGTTGGCTGAATGTCTAAAGTGCATATCCTTCTCTGTTTATATGTCATTATCTATTTGTTTGCATGTCTGAATTGGTGTTTGGAAGTCCAAGAATTAGTCTTTGTTGGTTTGAATGTCAAAACTGCCTGTCTTTCTCTGTTTGTATATCTGAATCTATTTGTATGCATGTCTGGGTTGATGTTTGCAATTCCAAGAATTTGTCTTTGTTGGTTGAATGTCTAAAGTGCCTATCCTTCTCTGTTTATATGTCTGAATCTATTTGTTTGCATGTCTGGATTGGAGTTTGCAAGTCCAAGAATTTGTCTTTGTTGGTTTGAATGTCGAAAGTGCCTGTCTTTCTCTGTTTGTATATCTGAATATATTTGTATTCATGTCTGGGTTGGTGTTTGCAAGTCCAAAAATTTGTGTTTGTTGGTTTGAATGTCTAAATTGCCTGTCTGTTTCTGTTTATGCGTCTGAATCTATGTGTTTGCATGTCTGGGTTGGTGTTCGAAAGTCCGAGAATTTCTTTTTTTTGGTTTGAATTTCAAAAGGGTCTGTCTTTCTCTGTTGGTATGTCTGAATCTATTTGTTTGCGCGTCGGGGTTGGTGTTTGCTAGTCCAAGAATTTGTCATTGTAGGTTTGAATGCCTAAAGTGCCTGTCTTTCTCTTGTTGTATGTCTGAATCTATTTGTTTGGATGTCTGGGTTGGTGTTTGCAAGTCCAAGAATTTGTCTTTGTTTGTTTTAATGTCTAAATTGTCTGTCTTTCTCTGTTTTTGTATGTCTGAATAAATTTGTTTGCATGTCAGGGTTGGTTTTTGCAAGTCCAAAAAATTTGTCTTTGTTGGTTTGAATGTCTAAAGTGTCTGTCTTTCTCTGTTTGTATGTCTGAATCTATTTGTTTACATTCCTGGGTTGGTGTTTGCAAGTGCAAGAATTTGTCTTTGTTGGTTTGAATGTCTAAAGTGCCTGTCTTTCTCTGTTTGTATGTTTGAATCTATTTTTTTTCACGTCTGGGGTGGTGTTTGAAAGTCAATGAAATTTTCTTTGTATGTTTAAATGTCTAAAGTGCCTGTCTTTCTCTGTTTGTATGTCTGAATCTATTTATTTACATGTCTGGGTTGGTGTTTGCAAGTCCAAGAATTTGTTTTTGTTGGTTTGACTATCTAAAGTACCTGTCTTTCTCTGTTTATATGTCTGAATCTATTTTTTTGCAGGTCTGGGTTGGTGTTCCAAACAAATAGATACAGACTTACAACCAGAGAAAGACAAGCACCTTAGTTATTCAAACCAACAAAGAAAAATTCTTGGACCTGAAAACACAAACTCCGACACGCAAACAAATAGATTCAGACATATAAACAGAGAAAGATAGACACTTTAGATTCAAACCATCAAAGACAAATTCTTGAACTTGCAAACACAAACACAGACATGCAAACAAATAGATTCAGACATATAAACAGAAAAAGACAGTCACTTTAGACATTCAAACAAACAAAGACAAATTCTTGGACTTGCAAACACAAACCCAGACATGCGAACAAATATATTCAGACTTAAAAACAGAGAAAGACAGGCACTATAGACATTCAAACTAACAAAAACAAATTTTTGAACTTGCAAACACCAATCCAGACATTCAAACAAATAGATTCAGACATATAAACAGAGAAGGATAGGCACTTTAGACATTCAACCACAAACACAAACTCTTGGACTTGCAAACAACAAACCAGACTTGCATATAAATAGATTCAGAGATAAAAACAGAGAAAGACAGACAATTTGGACATTCAAACCAACAATGACAAATTTTTGGACTTGTAAACATCAACCCAGACATGCAAACAAATAGATTCAGACATACAAACAGAAAAAGGCTGGCACCTTAATCATTCTAACCAACAAAGACACATTCTTGGACTTGCAAACACCAACCCAGACATGCATACAAATAGATTCAGACACACAAACAGGGAAAAACAGTCACTTTAGACATTCAAACCAACAAAGACAAATTCTTGGACTTTCAATCACCAACCCAGACATGCAAACTAATAGATTCAGACATACAAACAGAGAAAGACATGCACTTTAGAAAGTCAAACCACCAAAGACAAATTATTGGAGTTGCAAACACCAACCCTGACATTCATAAAAATAGATTCAGGCATACAAACAGAGAAAGACAGGCACTTTAGACATTCAAACCAACAAAGAAAAATTCTTCGACTTGCAAATACCAACCCCCACATGCAAACAAATAGACTCAAACATACAAACAGAGAAAGACAGACACTTTAGACATTCAAACCAACAAAGACAAATTCTTGGATTTGCAAACACCAACCCAGACATGCAAACAAATAGATTCAGACATACAAACAGAGAAAGACAGACACTTTAGACATTCAAACAAACAAAGACAAATTCTTGGACTTGAAAACACCAACCCAGACATGCAAACAAATAGATTCAGACAAACACTATAGACATTCAAACCAACAAAGACAAAATATTGGATATGCAAACACCAACCCCGACACCCAAACAAATAGATTCAGACATACAAACAGAGAACGACAAACCGTTTAGACACACAAACCAACACAGCCAAATTATTTGAGTTTTAAACCATCAATATATTGGTTTGATTGTCTGGGTTGGTTTTTACAAGTCCGAGACTTTTTTTTTGTTGGTTTAAATGTCTAAAGTTCCTTTCTTTCTCTGTTTTTATGTCTGAATCTATTTGTTTGCGCGTCTGGGTTGATGTTTGAAAGTCCAAGACTTTGTATTTGCTGATTTGAATGTCTAAATTGTATGTCTTTCTCTGTTTGCATCTCTGTATATATTTGTTTGCATGAATGGGTTGGTGTTTTTGGAAGTCATAGAATTTGTCTTTGTTGGTTTGAATGTCAAAAAATTTGTCTTTGTTGGTTTGAATGTCTAAAGTGTCTGTCTTTCTCTGTTTGTATGTCTAAATCTATTTGTTTGCATGCCTGGGTTGGTGTTTGTAAGTCAAAGAATTTGTCTTTGTTGGTTTGAATATCTAAAGTGCATGTCTTTCTCTGTTTGTGTGTCTGAATCTATTTGTAAGAATGTCTGGGTTGGTGTTTGCACGTCCAAGAATTTGTCTTTGATGGTTTGAATGTCTAAAGTGCATGTCTTTCTCTGTTTGTATGTATGAATGTATTTAATTGCATGTCTGGATTGGTGTTTGAAAGACCAAGAATTCCTTGTTGGTTTGAATGTCTAAAGTGCCTGTCTGTCTCTGTTTGTATGTGTGAATCTATTTGTATGAATGTCTGGGTTGGTGTTTGCAAGTCAAAGAATTTGTCTTTGATGGTTTGAATGTCTAAAGTGCCTGTGTTGCTCTGTTTGTATGTTTGAATCTATTTTTTGCATGTCTGGGTTGGTGTTTGCAAGTCAAAGAATTTGTTTTTGTTGGTTTGAATGTCTAAAGTGCCTTGCTTTCTATGTTTGTATTTTTGAATCTATTTTTTGAATGTCTGGGTTGGAGTTTGCAAGCCCAACAATTTGTCTTTGTTGGTTTGAATATATAAACTGTCTGTCTTTTTCTGATTGTATGTCTGAATCTATTTTGGTTGATGTTTTCAACTCCAAGAATTTGTCTTTGTTGGTTGAATGTCTAAAGTGCCTATCCTTCTCTGTTTTTATGTCTGAATCTATTTTTTTGCATGTCTGGATTGGTATTTGCAAGTACAAGAATTTTTCTTTGTTGGTTTGAATGTCAAAACTGCCTGTCTTTCTCGGTTTGTATATCTGAATCTCCATGCATTTCTGGGTTGATGTTTGCAATTCCAAGAATTTGTCTTTGTTGGTTGAATGTCTAAAGTGCATATCCTTCTCTGTTTATATGTCCTAATCTATTTGTTTGCATGTCTGGATTGGTGTTTGGAAGTCCAAGAATTAGTCTTTGTTGGTTTGAATGTCAAAACTGCCTGTCTCTCTCTGTTTGTATATCTGAATCCATTTGTATGCATTTCTTGGTTGATGTATGCAATTCCAAGAATTTGACTTTGTTGGTTGAATGTCTAAAGTGCCTATCCTTCTCTGTTTATATGTCTGAATCTATTTGTTTGCATGTCTGGATTGGAGTTTGCAAGTCCAAGAATTTGTCTTTGTTGGTTTGAATGTCGAAAATGCCTGTCTTTCTCTGTTTGTGTGTCTGAATCTATTTGTTTGCATGTTTGGGTTGGTGTTTTCAAGTCCAAGAATTTGTCTTTGTCGGTTTCAATGTCTAAAGTACCTGTCTTTCTCTGTTTATATGTCTGAATCTATTTGTTTGCATGTCTGGGTTTGTGTTTGCAAGTCCAAAAATTTGTCTTTGATGGTTTGAATGTCTAAAGTGTCTGTCTTTCTCTGTTTGTATGTCTGAATCTATCTGTTTGCGTGTCAGGGTTGGTGTTTGCAAGTCCAAGAATTTGTCATTGTTGGTTTGAATGCCTAAAGTGCCTGTCTTTCTCTGGTTGTATGTCTGAATCTATTTGTTTGGATGTCTGGGTTGGTGTTTGCAAGTCCAAGAATTTGTCTTTGTATGTCTCTTCTTTTGTATGTCTGAATCTATTTGTTTGCATGTCAAGGTTGGTTTTTGCAAGTCCAAGAATTTGTCTTTTTTATGTTTGAATGTCTAAAGTGTCTGTTATTCTCTGTTTGTATGTCTGAATCCATTTGTTTACATTTCAGGGTTGGTGTTTGTAAGTCCAAGAATTTGTCTTTGTTGGCTTGAATGTCTAAAGTGCCTGTCTTTCTCTGTTTGTATGTCTGAATCTATTTGTTTGCATGTCTGGGTTGGTGTTTGCAAGTCCAAAAATTTGTCTTTGTTGGTTTGAATGCCAAAAGTGCCTTTCATTATCTGATTTTATGTCTGAATGTATTTGTTTGCATGTCTGGGTTGGTGTTTGCAAGTCAAAGAATTTGTCTTTGTTGGTTTGACTATCTAAAGTGCCTGTCTTTCTCTGTTTATAAGTCTGAATCAATTTTTTTGCATGTCTGGGCTGGGGTTCCAAAAAAATATATACAGACAAAAAACCAGATAAACACAGGCAATTAAGGCATACAAACAAAAAATGACAAATTCTTTGACCTGAAAACACCAACTCCGACACGCAAACAAATAGATTCAGACATACAAACAGAGAAAGATAGACACTTTAGAGATTCAAAGCAAAAAAGACAAATGCTTGGACTTGCAGACACCAACAGAGACAAGCAAACAAATCGATTCAGACCTACAAACAGAGAAAGAAAGACACTTTAGACATTCAAACCTTCAAGGACAAAATCTTGGACTTGCAAACACCAACCCAGACAAGCACACGAATACATTCAGACATAAAAACAGAGAAAGACAGGCAATTTAGATATTCAAACCAGCAAAGACAAATTATTGGACATGCAATCACCATCCCAGACATTCATAAAAGTAGATTCAGACATACAAACAGAGAAAGACAGGCACTATAGACATTCAAACCAACAAAGAAAAATTCTTGGACTTACAAACACCAACCCAAACATGCAAACAAAAAGATTCAAACATACAAACAGAGAAAGACAGACAATTTAGACATTCTAATCAACAAAGACAAATTCTTGGATTTGCAAACACCAACCCAGACATGCAAACAAATAGATTCAGACATACAAACAGAGAAAGACAGATTCTTTAGACATTCAAACCTACAAAGACAAATTCTTGGACTTGCAAACACCAACCCAGACACGCAAACAAATAGATTCAGACATACAAACAGAGAAAGACAGCAACTTTAGACATTCTAACTAACAAAGACAAATTCTAGGACTTGTAAACACCAGCCCAGACATGCAAACAAATAGATTCAGACATACAAACAGAGAAAGACAGGCACTTTAGACATACAAACCAAGAAAGACAAATTCTTGGACTTGCAAACACCAACCCAGACATGCATACAAATAGATTCAGACATACAAAGAGTGAAAGACAGGCAATTTAGACATTCAAACAAACAAAGACAAATTCTTGGACCTGCAAAACCCAAAACAGACATGCAAACAAATAGATTCAGACATACAAACAGAGAAAGACCTGTACTTTAGACATTAAAACCAACAAAGATAAATTATTTGAATTGTAAACACCAACCCAGACATGCAAACAAATAGATTCAGACAAACAAACAGAGAAAGACATGCACTTTAGACATTCAAACCAACAAAGACAAATTCTTGAACTTGCAAACACCAACCCAGACATGCAAACAAATAGATTCAGACGTACAAACAGAGAAAGACAGGCACTTTAGACATTCAAGCCAACAAATAAAAATTCTTGTACTTGGAAACACCAACCCAGACATTAAAACAAATAGAGTCAGACACACACACAGAGAATGACAGTCACTTTAGACATTTAAACCACCAAAAAAAAATTCTTGGAATTGCAAACACCAACCCAGACATGCACACAAATAGATTCAGACATACCAACAGAGAAAGACTGGCACTTTAGACATTCAAACCAACAAAGACAAATTCTTGGACTTGAAAACACCAACCCAGACATGCAAACAAATAGATTCAGGCATAAAAACAGAGAATGACTGGCACTTTAGACATTCAAACCAACAAAGACAAATTCTTGAACTTGCCAACACCAACCCAGACATGTAAACAAATAGATTCAGATATACCAACAGAGAAAGTCAGGCACTTTAGACATTCAAACCAACAAAGACAAATTCTTTTACTTGAAAACACCAACCCAGACAAGCAAACAAATAGATTCAGACATAAAAACAGAGAATGACAAGCACTTTAGACATTCAAACCAACAAAGACAAATTCTTGGAGTTGCAAACACTAACCCAGACATGAAAACAAACAGATTCAGACACACAAAAAGAGAAAGATAGACACTTTAGACATTCAAACCAACAATGACAAATTCTTGGACTTGCAAACACCAACCCACACATGTAAACAAATAGATTCAGAGATACAAACCGAGAAAGACAGGCACTTTAGAGATTCAAACCAACAATGACAAATTCTTGGACTTGCAAACACCAACCCAGACACGCAAACAAATAGATTAAGACATGCAAACAGAGAAAGATAGACACTTTAGACATTCAAACCATCAAAGACAAATTCTTGGACTTGCAAACACCAACCCAGACATGCAAACAAATAGATTCAGACATACAAACAGAGAAAGACAGACACTTTAGACATTCAAACCAACAAAGACAAATTCTTGGACTTGCAAACACCAACCCAGACATGCAATCGAATACATTCAGACATAAAAACAGAGAAAGACAGGCACTTTAGACATTCAAACCAACAAAGAAAAATTCTTGGACATGCAATCACCATCCCAGACATTCATAAAATTAGAATCAGACATACAAACAAAGAAAGACAGGCACTATAGACATTCAAACCAACAGTAAAATATTTTTGGACTTACAAACACCAACCCAAACACGCAAACAAATAGATTCAAACAGAGAAAGACAGACACTTTAGACATTCAAACCAACACAGACAAATTCTTGTACTAGAAAACACCAACCCAGACATGCAAACAAATAGATTAAGGCATAAAAACAGAGAAAGACAAGTACTTTAGACATTCAAACCAAGACAGACAAATTCTTGGACTTGCAAACACCAACCCAGACACGCAAACAAACAGATTAAGACATAAAAACAGAGAATGACAGGCACTTTAGACATTCAAACCAACAAAGACAAATTCTTGGAGTTGCAAACACTAACCAACACATGCAAACAAATAGATTCAGACATACAAACAGAGAAAGACAGACACTTTAGACATCCAAACTGACAAAGACAAATTCTTGGACTTGCAAACACCAACCCCCACATGCAAACAAATAGATTCAGACATACAAACAAAGAAAGACAGACACTTTAGAAATTCAAACCAACAATGACAAATTCTTGGACTTGCAAACACCAACCCACACATGTAAACAAATAGATTCAGAGATACAAACCGAGAAAGACAGGAACTTTAGAGATTCAAACCAACAATGACAAATTCTTGGACTTGCAAACACCAACCCAGACACGCAAATAAATAGATTAAGACATGCAAACAGAGAAAGACAGACACTTTAGACATTCAAAACAACAAAGACAAATATTTGGACTTTCAACCACAAACCCAGACATGTAAACAAATAGTTTCAGACATAAAAAAAGAGAAAGACAGGCACTTTAGACATTCAAACCAGCAAAAACAATTTCTTGGACTTACAAACACCAACCCAGACATGCAAACAAATAGATTCAGACATACAAACAAAGAAAGACAGGCACTTTAGATATTCAAACCAATAAAGACAAATTTTTCGACTTACAAACAACAATCCAGACATGTAAACAAATAGATTCAGACATACAAACAGAGAAAGACATGCACTTTCGACATTCAAACGAACAAAGACAAATATTTGGACTTGCAAACACAAACCCAGACATGTAAACAAATAGATTCAGACATACAAACAGAGAAAGACAGGTACTTTAGACATTCAAACCATCAAAGAAAAATTCTTGGACTTGCGAACACCAACCCAGACATGCCAACAAATAGATTCAGACATACAAACAGAGAAAGACAGGCACTTTAGACATTCAAACCAACAAAGACAAATTCTTGGACTTGCAAACACCAACCCAGACATGCAAAGAAATAGATTCAGACATACAAACAGAGAAGGGCTGGCACTTTAGGCATTCTAACCAACAAAGACACATTCTTGGACTTGCAAACACCAACCCAGACATGCAGACAAATAGATTCAGACATACAAACAGAGAAAGACAGACACTTTAGACATTCAAACCAACAAAGACAAATTCTTGGACTTGCAAGCACCAACCCAGACATGAAATCGAATAAATTCAGACATACAAACAGAGAAAAACATGCACTTTAGACATTCAAACCAGCAAAGACAAATTATTGGACGTGTAAACACCAACCCAGACATTCATAAAAATAGATTGAGACATACAAACAGAGAAAGACAGGCACTTTAGACATTCAAACCAACAAAGAAAAATTATTGGACTTGCAAACACCAAACCCAACATGCAAAAAAATAGATTCAAACATACAAACAGAGAAAGACAGACACTTTAGACATTCAAACCAACAAAGACAAATTCTTGGTTTTGCAAACACCAACCCAGACATGCAAACAAATAGATTCAGACATACAAACAGAGAAAGACAGACACTTTAGACAATCAAACAAACAAAGACAAATTCTTGGACTTGAAAACACCAACCCAAACATGCAAAAAAATAGATTCAGACAAACACTTTAGACATTCAAACCTACAAAGACAAATTATTGTATGTGCAAACACCAACCCCCACACGCAAACAAAAAGATTCAGAAAAACAAACAGAGAACTACAAACACTTTACACACACAAACCAACAAAGACAAAATCTTGGATTTGTAAACGCTTAATATTTTTTTATGCAGGTCTGGTTTGTTGTTTGCAAGTCCAAAAATTTTTTTTTTATGGTTTGAATGTCTTAAGCTCATGTCTTTCTCTGTTTGTATGTCTGAATCTTTTTCTTTGCTTGTCTGGGTTGGTGTTTGAAAGTCAAAGCATTTATCTTTCTTGGTTTGATTGTCTAAATTGTCTGTCTTTCTCTGTTTGTATCTCTGGATCTATTTGTTTGCACGTCTGTGTTGGTGTTTTTGGAAGTCCAAGAATTCGTCTTTGTTGGTTTGAATGTCTAAAGTGTCTGTTTTTCTCTGTTTGTATGTCTAAATCTATTTGTTTGCTTGCCTGGGTTGGTGTTTGTAAGTCAAAGAATTTGTCTTTGTTGGTTTGAATGTCTAAAGTGCCTGTCTTTCTCTGTTTGTATGTCTAAATCTATTTGTATGAATGTCTGGGTTGATGTTTGCACGTCCAAGAATTTGTCTTTGTTGGTTTGAATGTCTAAAGTGCATGTCTTTCTCTGTTTGTATGTCTGAATGCATTTAATTGCATGTCTGGGTTTTCTGTTTGAAAGTCCAAGAATTTGTCTTTGTTAGTTTGAATGTCTTAACTGCCTGTCTGTCTCTGTTTGTATGTGTGAATCTATTTGTATGAATGTCTGGGTTGGTGTTTGCACGTCCAAGAATTTGTCTTTGCTGGTTTGAATGTCTAAAGTGCCTGTGTTTCTCTGTTTGTATGTGTGAAGCTATTTTTTGCATGTCTGGGTTGGTGTTTGCAAGTCCAAGAATTTGTCTTTGTTGGTTTGAATGTCTAAAGTGCCTTTCTTTCTCTGTTTGTATGTGTGAATCTATTTTTTGCATGTCTGGGTTGGAGTTTGCAAGTCCAACAATTTGTCTTTGTTGGTTTGAATATCTAAACTGCCTGTCTTTTTCTGATTGTATATCTGAATCTATTTATATGCATGTCTGGGTTGATGTTTGCAACTCCAAGAATTTGTCTTTGTTGGTTGAATGTCTAAAGTGCCTATCCTTCTCTGTTTTTATGTCTGAATCTATTTTTTTGCATGTCTGGATTGGTATTTGCAAGTCCAAGAATTTGTCTTTGTTGGTTTGAATGTCAAAACTGCCTGTCTTTCTCTGTTTGTATATCTTAATCTATATGAATTTCTAGGTTGATATTTGAAATTCCAAGAATTTGTCTTTGTTGGTTGAATGTCTAAAGTGCATATCTTTCCCTGTTTATATGTCATAATCTATTTGTTTGCATGTCTGGATTGGTTTTTGCAAGTCCAAGAATTTGTGTTTGTTGGTTTGAATGTAAAAACTGCCTGTCTTTCTCTGTTTGTATATCTGAATCTATTTGTATGCATGTCTGGGTTGATGTTTGCAATTCCAAGAATTTGACTTTGTTGGTTGAATGTCTAAAGTGCCTATCCTTCTCTGTTTATATGTCTGAATCTATTTGTTTTCATGTCTGGATTGGAGTTTGCAAATCCAAGAATTTGTCTTTGTTGGTTCGAATGTCTAAAATGACTGTTTTTCTCTGTTTGTTTGTCTGAATCTATTTGTTTGCATGTCTGGGTTGGTGTTTTCAAGTCCAAGAATTTGTCTTTGTTGGTTTGAGTGTCTAAAGTATCTGTCTTTCTCTGTTTATGTGTCTGAATATAATTGTTTGCATGTCTGGGTTTGTGTTTGCAAGTCCAAAAACTTGTCTTTTGATTGTCTAAAGTGTCTGTCTTTCTCTGTTTGTATGTCTGAATATATTTGTTTGCGTGTCAGGGTTGGTGTCTGCTGGTCCAAGAATTTGTCATTGTTGGTTTGAATGACTAAAGTGCCTGTCTTTCTCTTGTTGTATTTCTGAATATATCTGTTTGGATGTCTTGGTTGGTGTTTGCGAGTCCAAGAATTTGTCTTTGTTTGTTTTAATGTCTAAATTGGCTGTCTTTCACTGTTTTTGTATTTCTGAATAAATTTGTTTGCATGTCAGGGTTGGTTTTTGCAAGTCCAAAAAATTTGTCTTTGTTGGTTTGAATGTCTAAAGTGTCTGTCTTTTTCTGTTTGTATGTCTGAATCTATTTATTTACATTCCTGGGTTGGTGTTTGCAAGTGTAAGAATTTGTCTTTGTTGGTTTGAATGTCTAAAGTGCCTGTCTTTCTCTGTTTGTATGTCTAAATCTATTTGTTTGCACGTCTGGGTTGGTGTTTGCAAGTCCAAGAAATTGTCTTTGTCGGTTTAAATATCTAAAGTGCCTGTCCTTCTCTGTTTGTATATCTGAATCTATTTGTTTGCATGTCTGGGTTGGTGTTTGCAAGTCCAAGAATGTGTCTTTGTTGGTTTGACTATCTAAAGTGCCTGTCTTTCTCTGTTTATATGTCTGAATCTATTTTTTTTCTTGTCTGGGTTGGTGTTCCAAACAAACAGATACAGACTTACAACCAGAGAAAGACAAGCACCTTAGGCATTCAAACCAACAATGAAAAATTCTTGGACCTGAAAACAAAAACCCCGACACGCAAACAAATAGATTCAGACATATAAACAGAGAAAGATAGACACTTTAGACATTCAAACCAACAAAGACAAATTCTTGGACTTGCAAACACCAACCCGGACACGCAAACAAATCGATTCAGACATATAAACAGACGAAGACAGGCACTTTAGATAGTCAAACCAACAAAGACAAATTCTTGGACTTGCAAACACCAACCCAGACATCCAAACAAATATATTCAGACGTAAGAACAGATAAAGACAGTCACTATAGACATTCAAACTAACAAAGACAAATTATTGAACTTGCAAACACCAATCCAGACGTTCAAACAAATAGATTCAGACATACAAAAAAAGAAAGATAGACACTTTAGACATTCAACCAAAAAGGCAAACTCTTGGACTTGCAAACATCAAACCAGACTTGCATATAAATAGATTCAGATATAAAAACAGAGAAAAACAGGCACTTTAGACATTCAAACCAACAAAGACAAATTCTTGGACTTGCAAACACCAACCCAGACATGCAAAGAAATAGATTCAGACATACAAACAGAGAAAGGCTGGCACTTTAGGCATTCTAACCAACAAAGACACATTCTTGGACTTGCAAACACCAACCTAGACATTCATACAAATAGATTCAGATATACAAACAGAGAAAAACAGGCAATATAGACAATCAAACCAACAAAGACAAATTCTTGGACTTTCAAACACCAACACAGACAGGAAAACGAATAAATTCAGACATGAAAACAGAGAAAAACATGTACTTTAGACATTCAAACCAGCAAATACAAATTATTGGACGTATAAACACCAACCGTGACATTCATAAAAATAGATTGAGGCATACAAACAGAGAAAGACAGGCACTTTAGACATTCAAACCAACAAAGAAAAATTATTGGACTTGCAAACACCAAACCCAACATGCAAACAAATAGACTCAAACATACAAACAGAGAAAGACAGACACTTTAGACATTCAAACCAACAAAGACAAATTCTTGGATTTGCAAACACCAACCCAGACATGCAAACAAATAGATTCAGACATACAAACAGAGAAAGACAGACACTTTAGACATTCAAACAAACAAAGACAAATTCTTGGACTTGAAAACACCAACCCAGACATGCAAACAAATAGATTCAGCAACGAGAAGCACTTTAGACATTCAAACCAACAAAGACAAATTATTGGATATGCAAATACCAACCCCGACACGCAAACAAATAGATTCAGACATACAAACAGAGAACGACAAACACTTTAGACACTCAAACCAACAAAGACAAATTCTTGGAGTTGTAAACACTGAATCTATTTGTTTGCATGTAACTGAGAGATTGGTGTTTTACAAGTCCGAGAATTTAGATTTTTGTTGGATTTGAATAGTCTAAAGTTCCTGTCTTTCTCTGTTTGTATGTCTGAATCTATTTGTTTGCATGTCTGGGTTGGTGATTTGCAAGTCCAAGAATTTGTCTTTGTTGGTTTGCAATGACTAATCCAGACATGTCAATCAAATTGATCTCTGATCATATGATCTGAGAATGGCTGACACTTTAGACATTCAAATCTGCAATGACTAAATTCTGTGTACTTGTCAAATACCAATCCAGATTTGCATGCATAGGTTCGGATATATAAACAGAGAAAGTCTGTCACTGTTAGACATTCTGAATCATCTAAAGACAAATGTCTTGGACTTGCATGTACTAATCTAAACATGCAAACAATTAGATTCAGGCTTGAATGTCAAGAAAGTCATGTACTTTGACATTCAAATGTCTAAAGTCATATTCTTGGAATGCTGAATGCATTTAATTGCATGTCTGGGTTGATGTTTGCATAGAAACAGAGAATTTGTCTTTGTTGGTTTGAATGTCTAAACTGCCTGTCTTTCTCTGTTTGTATGTGTGAATCTATTTGTATGAATGTCTGGATTGGTAGTTATGCAATACAGAGAAAGATTTGTACTTTAGCTAGTTTGAATGTCTAAAGTGCCTGTGTTTCTCTGTTTGTATGTGTGAAGCTATTTTTGCATGTCAAATGGATTCGGTGCTTACAAAGTCCAAAGACATGTGCTCTGTTAGGTTTCGAACTATCTAAAGTGCCAATTCTTTCTCTGTTTGTATGTGTGAATCTATTTATTGCATGTCTGGATTGGAGTTTGCAAGTCCATACAATTTGTCTTTGATTGGCACTTTGAATATCTAAACTGCCTGTCATATTCTCTGATCTTGTATAACTGAATCTATCTAGATATGCATGTCTGAGTTGATGTTTGACATACATCCAGAGAATATTGGTACTTTGTTGGATTGAATGTCTAAAGTGCCTATACTTCTCTGATCTTGTATGTCATGAATCTAGTTACATGCATGTCTGAATTGGTATTTAGACATAAATACAGAGAATTATAGTCTTTGTTGGTTTGAATGTCAAAACTGCCTGTCTTTCTCTGTTTGTATATCTGAATCTACTATGCATTTCTAGGTTGATGTTTACAATTCCAAGAATTTGTCTTTGTTGGTTGAATGTCTAAAGTGCATATCCTTCTCTGTTTATATGTCATAATCTATTTGTTTGCATGTCTGGATTGGTGTTTGCAAAGTCCAAGAATTAGTCTTTGTTGGTTTGAATGTCAAAACTGCCTGTCTCTCTCTGTTTGTATATCTGAATCCATTTGTATGCATGTCTGGGTTGATGTTTGCAATTCCAGAGAATTTGTCTTTAGTTGGTTGAATGTCTAAAGTGCCTATCCTTCTCTGTTTATATGTCTGAATCTATTTGTTTGCATGTCTGGATTGGAGTTTGCAAATCCAAGAATTTGTCTTTGTTAGTTTGAATGTCGAAAATGCCTGTCTTTCTCTGTTTGTGTGTCTGAATCTATTTGTTTGCATGTCTTGGGTTGGTGTTTTCAAGTCCAGAGAATTTGTCTTTAGTCGGTTTGCAATGTCTAAAGTACCTGTCTTTCTCTGTTTATATGTCTGAATCTATTTGTTTGCATGTCTGGGTTTGTGTTTGCAAGTCCAAAAATTTGTCTTTGATGGTTTGAATGTCTAAAGTGTCTGTCTTTCTCTGTTTGTATGTCTGAATCTATCTGTTTGCGTGTCAGGGTTGGTGTTTGCAAGTCCAAGAATTTGTCATTGTTGGTTTGAATGACTAAAGTGCCTGTCTTTCTCTGGTTGTATGTCTGAATCTATTTGTTTGGATGTCTGGGTTGGTGTTTGCAAGTCCAAGAATTTGTCTTTGTTTGTTGTAATGTCTAAAGTGGCTGTCTTTCTCTCTTTTGTATATCTGAATCTATTTGTTTGCATGTCAAGGTTGGTTTTTGCAAGTCCAAGAATTTGTCTTTTTTATGTTTGAATGTCTAAAGTGTCTGTTATTCTCTGTTTGTATGTCTGAATCCATTTGTTTACATGTCAGGCTTGTTGTTTGCAAGTCCAAGAATTTGTCTTTGTTGGTTTGTATATCTAAATTGAATGTCTTTCACTGTTTTGTATGTCTGAATCTATTTGTTTACATGTCTGGGTGGGTGTTTGCAAGTCCAAAAATTTGTCTTTGTTGGTTTGAATGTCTAAAGTGCCTGTCATTCTCTGTTTTTATGTCTGAATCTATTTATTTGCATGTCTGGATTGGTGTTTACAAGTCCAAGAATTTGTCTTTGTTGGTTTGACTATCTAAAGTGCCTGTCTTTCTCTGTTTATAAGTCTGAATCAATTTTTTTGCATGTCCGGGTTGGTGTTCCAAACAAATAGATTAAGACATGCAAACAAAGAAAGACAGACACTTTAGACATTCAAAGCATCAAAGACAAATTCTTGGACTTGCAAACACCAGACCAGATATGCAAACAAATAGATTCAGACATACAAACAGAGAGAGACAGACACTTTCGACATTCAAACAAGCAAAGGCAAAATCTTGTATTTGCAAACACCTACCCAGACACGCAAACAAATAGATTCAGACATATGAACAGAGAAAGACGACACTTTAGAAATTCAAACAAAAAAAGATAAATTATTGTACTTGCAAACACAAACCCAGACAGGCAAAAAAATAGAGTCAGACATACAACCACAGAACGACAGACACTATAGACATTCAAACCAACAAAGACAAATTCTTGGACTTGCAAACACCAACCCAGACATGCAAACAAATAGATTCAGACATACAAACAGAGAAGGACAGGCACTTTAGAGATTCAAACCAACAAAGACAAATTATTGGACTTGCAAACACCAATCCAGACATGCAAACAAATAGATTCAGACATACAAACAGAGAAGGACAGGCACTTTAGACATTCAAACCAACTAAGACAAATTCTTGGACTTGCAAACACCAACCCAGACATGCATACAAATAGATTCAGACATACAAACAGAAAAGGACAGTCACATTAGACATACTATCCAACAAGGACAAATTCTTGGATATGCAATCACCAATTCAGACACGCAAACAAATAGATTCAGACATGTAGACAGAGAAAGACAGGCACTTTAGATATTCAAACCAACAAAGACAAATTATTGAACTTGAAAATACCAACCCAGACATGCAAAAAAATAGATTAACACATACAAACAGAGAAAGACAGACACTTTAGACAATCAAACCAACAAACACAAATTCTTTGAAATGCAAACACCAACTCAGACACGCATAAAAATAGATTCAGACATACAAACAGAGAAAGACATTCAATCTAGACATTTAAACCCACAAATACAAATTTTTGTAATTGCAAATACCAACACAGACTTTGACAAAAATAGATTAAGACATACAAACAGAGAAAGACATACACTTTAGACAATCAAACCAACAAAGACAAATTCTTGGCCTTGAAAACACCATCCCAGACACTAAAACAAAAAGATTCAGACAAACAGACGGAGAAGGAGAGGCACTTTAGAAATTCATACCAACAAAGGCAAATTCTTGGAATTTAAAAAACCCACAAAGACATTTAAAAAAATATTTTCATTCAGATACACTTATAAAGACATGAAATATATAAAATCAAACAACAAAGACAAATTTTTGGACTCGCAAAAACAAACCCAGACATTAAAACAAATATATTCAGACATACACACAGAGAAAGACAGGGACTTTAGACAATCAAACCAACAAAGACAAATTCTTTTACTTGCAAACACAAACCCAGACACGCAAACATATAGATTCAGACATACAAACAGAGAAGACGGCACTTTAGATATTCAAACCAGCAATGAGAAATTCTTGGACTTGCAAACACCAACCCAGACACGCAAACAAATAGATTCAGACATACAAACAGAGAAAAACAGACACGTTAAACATTCAAACCAACAAAGACAAATTCTTGGACTTGCAAACACAAACCCAGACATGTAAACAAATATATTCAGACATATAAACAGAGACAGACATTCATTTTAAAAATTCAAACAACAAAGACAAATTATTGGACTCTCAAACACCAACCCAGACATTCAAACATATAGATTCAGACATACAAACAGAGAAAGACAGTCAATTTAGAAATTAAAACCACCAAACACAAATTGTTTTACTTGCAAACAACAACCCAGAAATGAAAAAAAAATATATTCAGACAAACAAACAGAGAAAGACAGGAACTTTAGACATTCAAACCAACAAATAAAAATTCTTGGTCTTGCAAACACCAAACAAGAAATTAAAACATATAGATTCAGACATACAAACAGATAATGACATTCAATTTAGAAACTCAAACCAACAATCAAGAATTATTTGAATAGCAAACAACAAAAAATAAATAAAATAAATTTTATTCAGACGTAAATACAGATAATTACTTTATCTTTATACATACAAAAAAAATAATAAAATTAATTTTTCTTGAAAAAAACCAACCATACCTAAAAACGACTCGAATCTTAAGTATACACAGAGAAAGAAATGAACATTATACATTCAAACCAACAAAAACAAACACTTGGAATTTAAAAAACCAAAAAAGAAATGCAAAAAAATATTTACACAAAGACACACAGATAAAGACAGGCACATACGACATTCAAACCAAAACACAAAAATATTTTTATATGCAAACACCAACAAAGAGAAGCAAACAAATATATTCAGACATGGTAACACAGAAAGTCAGTCATTTTAGACATTCAAACCAACCAACACAAAAACTTGGACTTGCAAACAACAACCCAGACATTCAAACAAATAGATTCAGACAGATAAACATAGAAAGACAGACGAAATAGACATACAATCCAACAAGGACAAATTCATGTATATGCAAACACCAATACAGAAATGCAAACAAATAGATTCAGACATTTAAACAGAAAAAGACAGTCACTTTAGAAATACAAACAAAAAAAGACAAATTCTTGGACTTGCAAACACCATCACAGAAATAAAAACAAATAGATTCAGACATACAAACATAGAAAGACAGACACTTTAGACATTCTAACCAACAAACACCAATTCTTGGACTTGAAAACACCAACCAACACCTCGACACAAATAGATTCAGACACACAAAAACAGAAAAAGTAGACCTTCAAACTAACAATGACAAATTCTTGGACTTCCAAACACCAACACAGACACGCAAACAAATAGATTCAGACATAAAAACAGAGAAAGACAGACACTTTAAACATTCAAACCAACAAAGACAAATTCTTGGACATGCAAAAACAAACCCAGACATGCAACAAATAGATTCAGACATATAAACAGAGAAAGACAGACACTTTAGACATTCAAACCAACAAAGATAAATTCTTGGACTTGCAAACACCAACCCAGAAATGCAAAAAAATAGATTCAGACATACAACCAAAGAAAGACAGACACTTTAGACATTCATACCAACTAAGACAAATTCTTGGAATTGCAAACACCAGCCCAGACATGCAAACAATTATATTCAGATATACAAACAGAGAAAGACAGGCACTTTAGACATTCAAACCAACAAAGACAAATTTTTGGACATGCAAACACCAACCCAGACATGCAAACAAATAGATTCATATATACAAACAAAGAAAGACAGACACTTTAGACATTCAAACCAACTAAGACAAATTCTTGGACTTGCAAACACCAACCCAGACATGCATACAAATAGATTCAGACATACAAACAGAGAAGGACAGGCACATTAGAAATACTATCCAACTATGACAAATTCATGGATATGAAATCACCAATTCAGACATGCAAACAAATATATTCAGACGTGTAAACAGAGAAAGACAGGCACTGTAGATATTAAAACTAAAAAAGACGAATTATTGAACTTGCAAATACCAACCCAGACATGCAAAAAAATAGATTAACACATACAACCAGAGAAAGAAATACACTTTAGACAATCAAACCAACAAATACAAATTCTTGGATATGCAAACACAAACACAGACACGAATAAAAATAGATTCAGACATACATACAGAGAAAGACAGACACTCTAGACATTTAAACATAAAAATACAAATTATTGGACTTGCAAACACCAACCCACACTTGGAAACAAATATATTCATACATACACACAGAGAAAGACATACACTTTAGACAATCAAACCAACAAACACAAATTCTTGGCCTTGCAAACACCATCCCACACATTCAAACAAAAAGATTCAGACATACAAACAGAGAAGGATAGACACTTTAGACATTCAAACCAACAAAGGCAAAATCTTGGACTTGAAAACACAAACCCAGACATGTAAACAAATATATTCAGACATACGAACAGAGAAAGACAGGCACTTTAGATATTCAAACCAGCAATGACAAATGCTTGGACTTGCAAACACCAACCCAGACACGCAAACAAATAGATTCAGACATACAAACAGAGAAAGACAGACACTTTAGACATTCAAACCAACAAAGACAAATTCTTGGACTTGCAAACACAAACCCAGACATGTAAACAAATATATTCAGACATATAAACAGAGACAGACAGGCATTTTAAACATTCAAACCAACAAAGACAAATTTTTGGACTTGCAAACACCAACCCAGACATGCAAACATATAGATTCAGACATACAAACAGAGAAAGACAGTCACTTTAGACATTCAAACCAACAAACACAAATTCTTTTACTTGCAAACAACAACCCAGAAATTTAAAAAAAATAGATTCAGACATACAAACAGAGAAAGAAAGTAAATTTAGACATTCATAACAAAAAAGACAAATTCTTGGACTTGCAAACACCAACCCAGAAATGCAAACAAATAGATTCAGACATGTAAAGACAGAAAGACAGGCATTTTATACATTCAAACAAACTAAAACAAACACTTGGACTTGCAAACACCAACCCAGACATGCAAACAAATAGATTCAGACAGACAAACATAGAAAGACAGACACAATAGACATACAATCCAACTATGACAAATTCATGGATATGCAAACACCAATACAGACACGCAAACAAATAGATTCATACATGTAAACAGAAAAAGACAGGCACTTTAGAAATTCAAAACAAAAAAGACAAATTCTTGGACTTGCAAACACCATCACAGACATAAAAACAAATAGATTCAGACATACAAACATAGAAAGACAGACACTTTAGACATTCTAACCAACAAAGACAAATTCTTGGACTTGAAAACACAAACCAACACATCGAAACAAATCGATTAAGACACACAAAAACAGAAAAAGACAGGCACGTTAGACCTTCAAACTAACAATTACAAATTATTGGACTCGCAAAAACCAACACAGACACGCAAACATATTTATTCAGACATAAAAACAGAGAAAGACAGACACTTTAAACATTCAAACCAACAAAGACAAATTCTTGGACATGCAAAAACAAACCCAGACATGCAACAAATAGATTCAGACATATAAACAGAGAAAGACAGACACTTTAGACATTTAATTCAACAAAGACAAATTCTTGGACTTGCAAACCCCAACCCAGACATGTAAATAACTAGATTCAGACATACAAACATAGAAAGACAGGCACTTTAGACATTTAAACCCACAATGACAAATTCTTGGACTTGCAAACACCAACCCAGACATCCAAACAAATTGATTCAGACATACAAACAGAGAAAGACAGACACTTTAGACATTCAAACCAACAAAGACAAATTCTTGGACTTGCAAACACCAACCCAGACATACAAACAAATAGATTCAGACATAAAAACAGAGAAAGACAGACACTTTATACATTCAAACCAACAAAGACAAATTCTTGGACTTGCAAAGACCAACCCAGACATACAAATAAATAGATTCAGACATACAAACAGAGAAAGACAGACACTTCAGACATACAAACCAACAAAGACAAACCCTTGGACTTGCAAACACCAACCCAGATATACAAACAAATAGATTCTGACATGTAAACAGAGAAAGATAGGCACTTTAGACATATAAACCAACAAAGGCAAACACTTGGACTTGCAAACACCACCCAGAAATACAAACAAATTGATTCAAAAAAGTATTAAAAAAATGGGGGGAGGGGGAGGGGAGGAGGGAGGTGAGGGGATGGGGAGGGGGCCCTTTGGGGGCCCAAGGGGGGGGGGGGCGGGGGCCCTTTGGGGTTAGGGTAGGGGACCTTAAAACACTGTTCAAATGGAACTTGTGCATTATAACGACCACAGAGTTTCACCCCAAATCATCTTCTAAAATGTTTCAAAATTTCTTGCCTAAATCATCTTCTAAAATGTCTCAAACTGTTTCGCCCAAATAATCCCCTAAAACTAATTTCTGCGTGTTCGTTTGTTTCGGCATCCCTGCGCTGTCACATTTGAAATTCCCAAGAAACCATTTCCCTCGTAAAATATATTCAATCTGTCTTCCTCTCTAAGGGGTTCTTAGCTGCATTATTAAGGTTTCGAAAGAACATTAATTCCCGAATTTATCGCTAAGCCTAAAGACCAGAGAAGCCATATTTAAAAATAGAATATTAATTTACCTCTGTCACTAAAGACCATTTATCTTTCAGACCTAAAGATCAAAGAAGCCATATTGTTTCTTAATTCCCCATGTATTACATTAGAATTCCCTGTCAGATTATGTAAATAAATTTTGTCTATATCTATATACGGTGCCCCGTCTGGAACTCATGATAGGTTGTGAATCAATAATTCATGAACAAATTATGCCCTGTCAGCGTTAGACTCGATAATTCCCCGTCAGATTATGTAAATCAATTTCTCAGAAAACTACTTCCCCTCTAGTGGATCAATAAAATGCCTCGTTAGAATTCAGTGCGCATGTGTAAACTTCGCCCCGGAGTCAATACACTTAGCAACGTCAAACAAATTGACCTTGAGAAGGTGTCATTGACCCGTTAGTGGATCAATAATCCATGAATAAATTATGTACGTTCCGCGCTGGTACCTGTTTTCCTACTACTAACGCCCCTCTTACGCCCACCATTTCCCTAAACACATCCAATCAAAATTTTTAGATAGCCATTTTGTTTAACACAGTTGAAAGTTCTGGAAATTAGGTCTTTGAGGATGACAACCCCCTCACAGCCCTCAGGGCAAGGGTTGTAATTTATGGCTTGGGGGCATATAAGGTGCTTATAGAAAGCATTGTCGTAGAAACTCAAATAGGGCTCATTCTATTGGAAATTGAAAGGGCTAGTGCCCTTTTTAATAGTCGAAAGTGATTGGAAGGCATGAAATTTTTATAGTAATAAAGATCAATGTGGATACAATGTTGTTGTTTTTTTTTAGACCAGGGTGCTTTGTATCGAAGGAGTTGTATATTGTATATCGAAGGATATACGATATACTTCGGAGGGGGGCTCATTGGATTGGTAATCAGAAGTTCTAGTGTCCTTTTTAAGATTGACAGTGATCGAAGGGTGGATACCCCCCCCCCCCACAGCCACGTATTTTCACGATCACGATGAGAAACATAATCGGAATGGGAATATTTGTATGCTTCCACTGCTATTTTGATTAATTACCACAGAGTTAACAAGGGGGGAGGAGTATTTTTCGGGGGGAGGGTTTTTTTCCGCAGGGGTTATTTTATGCCGGAGGAGGGCATTTTCCGCGAGAGGTATTTTCGGGGGGTATTTTCTGCGGAGAAGGGGGGAGATTTTTTGATAAGAAAGGTTATTAGAATTAGCTAGCTGCTAGCAAACCTTAGATGTTTATTGATCTTGGTATCCGAAAACTGCTGTGCCGATCTTAAGGTTTATCTTCCTAAAAGTAGATATGGCCTTATGGATTTGCTTGCCCTATGTTCCTTGGCACCTTTCCAAGACACTTTTGAGGATCGTTGAACTCTATCGAGGCCAAAGTACACCTTTCAAAGAGAGTGAGTGTCCCCTCGCAATTTCGTTTGGATTTGCTTGGCCCTATTCACCTTTTCAAAGAGAGTAAGTAGCTTCTCGCATATAGGTAATACTTCTATAGAAGCTCTACACCTTTTCAAAGAGAGTAAGTGGCCCTTCGCATATAGGTAATACTTCTATAGAAGATCTACACCTTTTCAAAGACAGTGAGTAGCCCCTCGCATATAGGTTATATTTTTATGGTTATGTTAGGAATTAGTGAACCGTTGAAGTTAAATGAACTTTATCAAGACCATAGTCTATTGAGGTTGAACGAACTTTATCAAGGCTATTCCCTAAGGCACTCTTGCATAATCTGGTTTTGAGCGTTAGTTACGCAATGGTCTTAGGGAGTGCTCTTGAGTCACTGAACTCTTACATAACAGACTTCTTTGCCCTTGAGTATGGATATAAATAGTCTTCCAGGATCATGGTAATGTCATAAGTTCCACTGTGTTCAGTTAGGAAGCAATTATCTCAAACAATAGGACTAGCGGCGCTGGTGATGACACGTCAGTTTTACAAGTGAGTTATCGTAGAATTTTGTATCAAATGTCTTTTTAGGGTAGACGGAGCTTGTTCTATCAACAAGTTTTATCTGTCAATATGCTAGGGTTTGATTAAGATTCCACCACTTTATTAAAAAAACAAAAAAAAAAACTATTCCAAATCAACATAGCCTCGCCGTTGAAATTTACATCACAGCTCAAACCTATTTCGTATTTTATTTCCTTCATTACTTAAAAGTTATACTAATATGAGGTCGGAGAAGAGATAGTTTTCTGTGCAAAACAAACCTGGCAAAGTTCGATTTTCATGTTTAAAAATGTACTATTTTCTTACTCCCCCAACTTCCGAAAAACATTTTTCGACACCCCCCCCAAAAAAATAGCATTTCTAGAACGGTCCTGGCTTATGATTGCTCGCAGCTCCCATACACCGTGTTAGTGTCATATTATATATATTAGAGAACCAAGACATTTTTGTAATTGATTACAGAGAGAGAGAGAGAAAGAGAAATTGAGAAAGAGAGAAAAAAAGAGGAGAATGGAAATTATAACTCACCATTGAAACCTGATCCACCTCCTCTCCAATAGATGGAGTCTGGCTCTCTTCAATGTCTGAACGTGTTATATCCTCAGAATTCATTTTAGAAATGATATATAACTATATATAACTATATATAACTGATATATAAAATGATATATAACTAATAATTCGCTTCAAGTTTGCTTTTAATAAAAAAAATCACATAATGTGTCATTGACATGTCTAAAATACTTCCTTTAATATAATTGCTGAATTTAAGCTCTATCTAAAATTTTGTTAGCGAAGATAATTATATGGGTACACAAAAAAGGCTATTAATCCATTAGAACAGATATAGTAATTATATAGACGGAATTTCGAATTGTTAATGGATTGCAATTGGTTTTAAAAAGAAAAAAAAGACGGCTATTTACTGGCTTTGAGTTTATATATTGTAGTTAAAAGGGGGCCGGGTAAACTGATTTCTCTGACATAGAGATTGTGGCGCAATAAATATTTATTCTTTAATTTTTTTACTTATTCAATTAAAAAAAACTGCAAATTATGTTCTGATTTGCTAATTTGTCGTTAGACGAAGGAGAAATTTTATTCTTAACGAGACTTTCATTTGAAAAAGACTAATTTCTGTTTGTCTTTGAAATCATCGTTGAAATCCCCTAATCCATGGAAAATTTATCCCGTGGAAAACTCTTCTATGGAGAATTTCTCCCGTGGACTATCCCCCCCCCCCTCTACGGAGAGGTACTCTAGACAATTCCAACACGGTACAAATTTTCCCTGGAGGATTCTCCTGAACATTTCCACGTGTAAAATTGAGTCGGAACGATAAAGTAATACAAATAAAAATAATTTTTGTTTTGTAATTCTAGCAAATTGCTCACGTCTAAAACTTTTGCTGGAAAATTCGAACGTTCTGACTATGACTAAGTTGGAGGGGGGGGGGGTTATGATTATTTTGTATTGCAAATAGCAGATCAGAAATAATGGTTGGAATGTAGCGTAATATCTTTTAATTTCAAAAGCCACAACGCAGACCCCGGTTTAAAAACTTCGAGATAAGTAGGGCAGATTTCTCCAACATTTGAAGAAGCAACTTTCAAAGTATGGGGTCTGTCAAAGACAAAATTTCCTCACCTTTCAACTACACTGAAAAAGAGGGCTATCTCAGAAATTTGATTAGATATGCTTTGGGAATTGATGGACGTGGGGAGGGGCTTTTTACCCTCCAATCACTTTAAAAAAATTAAAAGTGCATTAGTCCTTTGAATTTCCAGTCGAATGAGCCTTTTTTGAAGTTTCTATGACAACAAATTACCATTAAAAAATTTCTATGCGTTGTATTATGGGGAAAAATGGTATGGGGGAGTGAGGGGGGGGGGTACAACCTCAAATCACTCTGAATCTTAAAAAAAAACACAAGAAATTCTGATTACCAATCCAACGAGTTCCCTACGAAGTTTATACGATCACCCTTTCTACAATTGTCACGAATATCTGTAGTGAGTTCCTATTACACCCGGTGAGTACAACCTTCCTCATTTTTTGTGAAAGTTCTAGAAATTAATACATGCATTATCACAATCAATATAACTGGGTATATAGGCCCCCCCCCCCAAATCCCTCCAAATTTTTCGAATCCCCGTCGTAGTAGAATAAGTATTATGAGTGTGACAGTGCCCATACTCTTATTTTAATTTTTTCTAGTTATGAACTAGAAAAGGTCATAGCTTAGTAATGAACGTGACAGGATGCCATGACACCACTCCCAGGGCCCCAAGTCCCCCACCCAGGGCTCTGATACTCCAAGCTGTACCCCAAGTCCTACACCTAGTTCCCAAGTCCCACACAAGGATCCCTCACTTCCAAGGGTCCCAATCCTCCCCCCTCCACACACCCACCCTTCAGCCCCCTCCTCCCAATTTTTTTTAATATCTTGAAGTAAATTTTTTTACCATCAAATTTTTCAATTTAAATCAAAAAAATTCACTCATACTATATTTTATTATTCTAGACGAATAAAATGAAAAGATCAAGGACATGGGCAGGTGAAAGACCCATCAGAATAGCGATGCCAGGGGGAGCAGTGGATGATGATCGATTAAATTACACTTTTTTATCCATTAATACTACAGTTTCATCTACCATCGTGCCCTAAAAAGTTCATCGAACAATGGGGTCTGTGAGAGTGGAGGCTCCTGTATTCATCACACCCAAGGAAGTTCATCAAACAATGGGCTCCCCAGGACATTTGTCCAAGGACGTCATGGAAGCACTTTTGGAGTTAATTGAAACCATTCCTAGTCCTCCGAAAGTGACCAGCTCTTCTGTTGGAAACGTAAGAAAAAATTAAAATTATCTCCCCCTCTTGTATGTGTGTGTGTGTGTGTGTGTTTGTGTATGTGTATTTGTATGTGTATGTGTTTGTGTGTGTATGTGTATGCTTAAAGCAAAATTCGTAATTTATTATGCACTTGTTTGATAATTAGTGCTATTAGCAAAATCTTTAATTTATTATGCATTTGTTTGATAAATTATATGAATACAAATCAAATTAAGAAAAAAAGTAGTGTATTATAACTGTGAAAAGACTTTCCTCAAAGATAAAAACTCAATCCTTTCATTTTAGGTTCAGGGTGTAGCTACAAAAACAACTACCTTCCCTGGCCCAGGACTTCAGCAATTCATGGACAATTGTTCACCCTCTCCGGAACAATCAGAAGATGCAAGTGAAGGTACTTCGTTTAGTATTCCCCCAGATTTCCAGTTTACAACAGAAGAGATGAACAGCCTTATAGAAATTGTTGGATCTGATGTTTCGGGGGACATTTGTGACGATGAATTTATGTGCACGGTGCAGGAAATGAAAATATTTTCGTGTCCCCGGAACAGCGTGAATTTTATCTGTTAGTATCTGTTCTAGGGCATATACAAACACACATGGTAGATTTTAATCCTCCTGAGGAAAACTTGATTGATGGGGGTCTTATTTTGACAGACTCTGTCAATTTTCTCCATACCTACATCGACCGAATTGAAGCACTTACTGAGATTCAGATTCAGATTTGGGGCGGTCAGGGGGGGGGATTAAGGCATCAGTCAATCAAAAAGTTTATTTACAAAAAGGGACGTCAGGGGATATTTTTTATTTTCACTTTTCAACCGGCAATCAAACTTTTTACCCTGGCCTAAATGAATTTGAGGGTAACTTTTTTAATTGGGTCAATAAATTAATATCAACTTTGGACATATTTAATGAGAAGGGAAGCGGGTCCACAATTTTATACATTGAATATATGGATCTGAAACTCAATAGATTGAAAGCAAATTTTATTTTAAGAGGGTTGATAGTCGAGGAATAAAATGCCACCCGGATTTGTCGGCTACAGGGGGAGTTCAGCGTTTTAATTTTGACACGGGGTTGCAATGTTTTAAATATGAATTTTTAGCAGCAGCTCATAAAACATTGAAAAATGATTCAACAATGAAAAAACCACAGACTTGAACGTTATGGTGGAGAAAATTTCCCGAAAGTAAATTTTTATTGTTTAGAGGGAAAGTGTCCGGTGTTCCTAGAAGAAATAATCTAGAAGAAATGTTCCTAGAAGAAATAGCCCAAGAGCAGATTTTTTTGTGTACTCTTGTAAATATTCATGTTGTTGTTGTTTTTATTATATGTTTTATTAAAGAGTTTGTTTTATGCGCAACTTTTCTTTTAACTGTTAAATTTTTTGTATGTAAATATATTAAATATAGTAAACTATTGGATTTTAACTCAGTTGATGATGTTCATTGAATAGGATCGCAAACACACAAACAGAGATTCTTAGATTATGTAGAATTTAAAAACACCTTTCAGAGCTCTTCTCTGGGGGCCATCAATAATAATTTATTTTTGACCCACTAACATTATAAAAAGTGGAGTAACAAAAGAAAATAAAAGGAAAAGACATACAAAATAAAATAAATGCAAAACAATATCAATATAAAGAACTACAAATGCAAATCAGAACAATCGCACAAGAGGATGAAAAGGACCTAACCGCTTTCAGGCCTCATCTTTTAACTTGGAGTCCAACTTATTATATGACGTCAATATTTCAATTGCAATAAATTTTCGAATAATCTTACGGTTTCTATACCAGCGAGGCAAATACAAAAGATATTTACAATAACGGAAAGACAAAACTCTAATACCCAGCATATCCCTAGTATTAAAAAATGGGCGCAAACCTGATAAAAAAGAATGGAATGGTCGCAATAGCTTGAATCGAGTTTATCCAATGCCTTACAAGAATGTCAGCAACGATTTGGGACAATTTTAGCATAGCCTGCTTTAAGCTTATTCTTAATATCTGCAAGTGCACTATCACGGATAGCTGAAATAGAAGAGAAGATACTAATCCAGAGCCTACGCAACGCAGGAACCAGCTTAACTGAAAAAGAACTACAACTCAAATCACTACTTCGGTTTTTAGCATTGAAAAATAAATACTCACATTTTTCAGCATTAAGCACGAGGCCAATTTTTCTCAAAAGTTTAGAAACAAACTGGGTAAACTTAGCTAGGGTGAATTTTGACTGGCTAATAAGCAATAAATCATCTGTATAAGCAATATAAGATAAATTAGTTAGACCCGTAAAACACGACGGAAAACTACGAGAAAGAACAGGGTATAAAAAAGCATTAAAAAGTTATAATGACAGAACCCCTACCTGCCTAAATCCGGACCGAATAGGAATATTAACAAAAACAATCTCTCCTGACCGAAGTCGAACATATGAATTTGCATACCAAAAACGAAGGACACATTTAACAGGTGAATTCACTCCAAGCTGGGTAAGAGAATACCATAGTTGGCTGTGATAAACCGATTCAAAAACCTTTTGAAATATCTAACGCACATAAATGAACTTCAGATCCATCTTTTTGTGCTTGAATTAAAAAAGAAGTAAAAATTTGATGTACACTTTGGCATCCTATGTTTCGTTTAAACCCAAATTGATTGGACACATTATTAACATTTGGAAGAATTTCAGGAAGCAGGACATATTCAAAAATTTTTTTCAGCGAAGAGAATACCGTAATAGGTTTATATGATGCAACATTAGTCAGATCTTTCCCACCTTTAAGAATCGAAGTGACACTCCCGCACAAAAAAAATCAGGCACCAAAGACCTACATAGACAAATTTGAAATAATAACTGCAAATGATAAATTAATTCTTTGGAATAATAAGGTGAAAAATACTAATAACATCAATATCACATGATTTAGATTTTGAATTCTTAAAACAACAAATCACACGGTCAGCAGAAACGGGAGACAAATGGCCTTCGTAAATTCTCGCAGGTAATACATAAGAACAGAGGCTAGCAAACTGAAAGTGAACTGCATAATTAATAATATTAAAAATCATATTATAATGATTAATCCAAGATGCATTAGGGATCCGATTGGCATTAGGAAGTGAATCAAATTTTGCAACATTAATCCCTTGTTCCACTAACTAGTGATCTTCGAAAATTCCATACCATTGTACCTTACTTTACGAAGATAACGTTTAAACTCCAAATTCTTTTTCTGTTGCATTTCAAAAAGGGTGACCCCTTAAAGGGTGGAAACAACACTTGATGAAAATAATTCATAATCGACGTGAAATGTTGTTGTCAGCAGAACAAATGTCAATAAAAAAATATACTATTGCTATAGTGTTTGGCAAGAGTCATATGATCGAAAAAGGGCAATTGAACTTCAAGTTAAATTCATCAAGGGATTGGATTTTGTATTCAATTCATTGGAACCAAATGATTGGCTTATTGTTGATGATTTGGCCCAATCGATAGAGCAATGGTCTGAGGAAATGATTCAATTGTTCACAGTACGTTCTTATCATGAAAATATTGCCATCACAATTGTCCTACACAATCTCTTTCATCAGAGTAAATGCATACAAGCTCTCGCATTGAACTGCACTCATTTACAGTTTGTACGAAGTTGTTCATGACTTAAGTTGCCTCATAACTTTTAACAAACAAATTTATCCCGGTCAGCCTAAATTCCTGCTTTCAGCTTACAATCAGGCAACAAGTAAACCCTATGGATACATTGTAATTGACCTTAATCAAAATACACCTGAAGAAATACGAGTTGTTAGTAATATTTTTAATCCTTAAACTACTGTATATATGCCGGTGGGTGACAGGAAAATATATTAGTTGAAACTATGACGTTAAAGAAGTTACATCACAATAGATACTTTTTCTCTGTTTTGAGTTGTTCAAAACTATGTCTTAGGAAGGCCATACTGAACAATGTAGATATAGAATTTATTAAACTCATTTCCGAACTGTGTCTAAATTTAACTGCAGGCAATATTAAGCTACCAGATGATATTACGAAACAGACTAGAGAAAATTAATCCATTGTTCGTGCACTGTCCAAGAGAAAAACCCGTTAAAAACGGAAAAGAAAACATTTACTTCAGGCGGGAGAAGGTTTTTTCACAGTTTTATTGCCATCGTATTGCCGGTCTTGTTAGCAATGTTCTTCTTCCATATTCATCGTCATAAGAAAAATATGGCTAAACCCTATAAATTGACTGCAATTGAAGTGGCTCTATCTCCACTGCAAACTTTTGAGGGTAATCTCACAGATTTCCTTAATGACAACAGTATACCTGATTATCAGACACTTTTGATTTTGGAAATGGCACCAAAATCAATCTATAACAGTGATGATGATGATGATGATTCAACTTTAAAGGGTAGGAAAAATCGTCTTTCCACCACCGTCACCGCCACCACCTCCGCCGCCAGCATACAAAAGTGTAGTGGAAGAGGAAGTACACATTTACACGCAAAATGGATTAAACTCTGAAAAGTTTATATGCTGATGTTGGTGAGAAGGGAAGTCTTACTGCTGTCACTACACTTGCTCACGCCTCTAATGTTCGACAGAGTGTAACAAAAGAACATATGCAAAGTGAACCGAGCTATACTCTTCATCGAAATTGTAGACTTCGCAGCAATCAATATCGAAAAACAAAGGCCTTCTACCCACTGCAAATCATGCCAGCTGATCTTATGACTTTGGATAAGATACAACGAAAATACAATAAACCCTATAAGTACATTCTATTTGCGATTAGTATTTTTAGTCCTATTCATATGCAATTCCATTGAAACCTAAGTGTGGGGAGGAGATTGCAACGTCTCTAGACACAATACTTCGCTAAGATTCCTATAGTTAAATTCAGACAGATCGAGGGAGTAAATTTGTTAATCCGCATGTAAAAAATTTCTATTGAAATATCGCACAGAGTTGTATCATAGCCATAGCCTGATCAAGGCTGCATTGGATGAACGATTGATTAGAACCATTCGTCTACTCATTTCCAGATATTACGCACTCAAAAATACTGCTGTGTTTATTCATGATCTGGATAAAATAATGCATGTTTACAATCAACTTCCTCATCACTCCCTGTCCAATCTTAGTCTTCTTGAAGTTGATCATGGTGACAATACACGACATTTTTCTCAAACAATATTCTCTTTCTGGCAGTGAAAGTGGAATTAAAAGTGAATTCTCTGTCGGTAATACAGTTTGAATCAGTCGTACAGACACTATTTTTGAAAAAGGAAATTATCTATGGTCTACGGAACTTTTTAAAGTGTGAAAAGTACTAGAGGCTAAACCTGTGACCTATAGACTGCGAGACAGCAAAGACGATGAGATTTTGGGAGGATTTTATGACTAAATTACAAAAAGTTATAGACACTGATTTTTATCAAATTGAAAAAGTATTAAAACGCGAACGCAGGGTGGTAAGAAACAGTTGCTAGTTCACTGGCTTGGTTACAACTCTGAATTTGGTTCTTGGATAAGTGTTGAAGACGTACACAATGGCCAATGATTTCTATGTGACATTCATGTGCAACGTTTCCGACCCTCACTACACTGATTTGAATAAAACAAGTGATTTTTGGACAAAACTTTCTCCTGCCATCAAATTTGATGATGGAAAGTATGAAGTTACCCTTGTCAATTGTATTCTCAAAAATACATATTACATCCTGAAAAAAGATCGTGTGTATGAGATAAAAGTTATATCATTCGATTGGTCACTCTTTGTCGAGTATGAATGGGTTGAAGGACTTAAATCTAGTGAATATCCCCATGCCACACTAAAATACACAGAATATGGTAGTAAGACTGTTTTGTGTCGGATAATCAATAGAAAAATCTCTGCTCGTAAGACAGGTACATTCCAATTTAATTATTCAATGGAACATGGTAGGATTTACATTAGCTCACCAGTTAACAATGAAAGGATACATCTCAATGATAATCTTACTACTTGAGATGTTCTTGGCTTTAAACAAAATATGATCAGTGGTAAAAACTCTGGAACTGTCAATGGGATGAATCGTGTTATTTTGGCAGATTATCCACCCAGTTTTGTCTTGGACTCTTGTATATTTTGGTATGCGTCCTTTGTGGAAACCTCAAGAGTTGGTAATTCAAATGTTTCCCTCTTACGTGTTCTTGAACGAAAAACCACTCGTGAACATGTTCATCACTATAATATAAAGCATATTCAGTATGTTTCTGTAAATACTTCATATTTGGTAATCTGTCAGTTAACACTAAGAAGTGAATTAGATGATCCTCTAGCAATAACAAAAGGTTTGGCTGTGATTACATGTAATTTTTAACCCATTGCTTAAGATGAACAATAGAAGAATTCCATTTGTCTGTCCTGACATTGATTGTTATGTTGCTGCTCTGAGACCTCGTCAAATAGGTCATGGGTTGGACTATTACAAGGGTCGTACTACAATGTCTGGCTATGGTCTTGGTAGTTGGTTTACTAGGCTATTTTGTTGGGTACTACCCTTGCCAAAAAATATACTGTACCGGCTGCAAATTTTGCTGCCTCAACATTACATGACTGGGGATCGGGTAAAAATTTCAACGAGAGTCTTAAGGACAATATTAGAACTTCAGCAACAGCTCTTGGCGAACAATAAAAATCTCAGCATAATGGGGAAGGATAAAAAAGGGTGCGTGGTCGTCATTCACTCATCAGTATCTACCAAGGTGGGAAGCGAAAGACATCAACAACGGCTTTGAAGAAAATAAAAAAGAGCAATAAAAAAAGAAGAAGAAAAAGATTGTTCCATCAAAGAAAGATTTTTTCTCTTAAGATATCATATCTCCCTCACAAAGAATTGCATCCATCAATCATCTCATCATTGAATCTATTCAATGCTGAAAATGTTGATGTCAGTATCAAGTATGGCTACTTTCATCCCGAACAACCCCTGTCGGAAAATATAAACTTTCAAATATTTTCCAATGAAGATTATTTCATTGATTTATCGTCCACATTTATTGATTTAAATGTTGTGGTGAAGAAAAATTCAGATAATAAAACTATTGCTGCTGACGGTCTATCCTATGAAAACTGTTTCCTACACAACTTGTTCAAACAAATTAATGTATTCATTAATGGAACATTGGTGAGCACTAGCAATAATTTATCAAACTTAGCAAGCTACTATGTTCATGACTCCAAAGTCATACAAGGAGTTGAGAGGACAGGCACTGGGCTATGAATGTAGATCAAATTTTGATACTGATGGTTAGTTAACTACTGCAGTGACCAAAGAGTATCATTTATCTGTAAAATTAAATCAGGAAATATTGAATATATCTCAATGGCTGCCTCCCAATATTAAGATTGACATAAAGTTACAACCAGCTCCAGCCAGTTTCATTTGGAGAAAAACACTTGCTGCAGCACCTGATGCAAATTTCAATCTCATTTCAGCAATTCTTCATGTTTGAAAACAACAGGTTATGAGTTCTGTTGCATTGGCAGTGGAAAAACTGAGAGCCAACGGTAACAATATCAAACTTCTTGTTCCCCATACGATCACCAATCAACGTCACATTGCCACTGGTTCTCGTAGTTATTCAGATTCGTCATTTATCAATGGAGAAATCCCCTCGAAACTTGTCTTGGCCTTTGTGAAGATTACTAGTGCCGTTGGATCCTGGACTGCATCACCCCACGATTTTAATTTTTTTTTGCTTATCTAGTCTTGTGTGTGAGGTGAACGGAATTCCCCTGTATACATTAGCATTTGATAAAAATCTTACAGAACTCAGTATGGATTGACTATGCAATCACTAGATCATGATTCATAACTATTTGAAAATGGAATAACAAATTCAATGTTTTACAAAAATCATGGTGTAATTGTTTTGGATTTGTCCGGCACTCAAGATATGAGTGTTATTAGAAGTGGGAATGTAGTTTTAGAGTGCACCTTCGATGACACTTTGACTGAAAGTATCACGTTAATATCACTCAGTCAATTTGAAACCTATTGGGAGATCACTCCCGACGGTAGTGTTCTACTAGACCTGGCACCATGAACACAAATCAAATAATTGATGTTTTTAATTTAGATCCAGTCATGTCCAAATAAATATCCTATTGCATACCCCCAGATTTTCTAGAAAAAATTCAAAATGACGAACGTACCCTAATCATTGTTAATAGCAGTTCATCGAATATAAGAAATACTGATTACTGGCTATGCATATTTCAAACTAGGAAGAGTATTGAATTTTTATAATCCTCTTGGATTGTCATATACATTCTAAACCCCTCATATCAGCACCTATATTGAAAGCAAGGGGAAAACTATTATTCAAAATCAGAAGAGAGTGTAGGATTTAACGACTAAAAGCTGTGGCTTCCATGAACTATTTTATTTTGTTACCCGATGTCGTGGATATACCTACAAGGCGTTTATCAAAATTTACGTGGACAATTGTGGAAAATGCCCTCTTCCAATTGTATAATATTGATTTCAGTGCTCTAAGAATAAAATGTTCTAATAAGGTTCATAAATTTGTCTATTAATAAAACATATATATATATATATATATATATATATAACAGTATTTAATAACAGTATCGTAAAGCCGCAATCGAAGTCACTTATGACTTACATTCTGCGCGGTATTGATTTATCTTTGATTGGTTATGCGGACGATGTACTGAACCTGAGCCGCTTTCTGCAAGGACTAGAAGATAATTTTACTCGACTACAACAAGAGTATGCTCAGATTGGACTCCAGTTTAATGCTGAAAAGTCTGAAGTACTGTTTTTTAATTCGAAATCTGATGCTGTTTGAAGCGTCACACTTGGTGATTCTACTGTTGAGCTCACAGATGGCATTGTATATCTGGGCCTTCCTATTGGACGGTCAATACTAGAGACGTGGCGGTTACTGCTTTCTCATTTTCAGAAGCGGGTTTCATTTACGTATAGCCGTATTGTGGCAAATAAGCGGAAGTTTGACCGGCGTCTGCTGGCCCGGGTGTACAATGCTATGGTTTTGCCCCATTATTTGTACCTTAGCCCATTCTGGCGTATATTTACGGCTACAGATAGACTGAAATTGCGTTCAGTGTACTACAAGTATGCAAAGTTTTTGTTGCGTTTACCACCATGGACAAGCAATCGATATGTTTCGCATCGGTACGGCATCATTAATCCTGAAGAAGCTATCCTAGCGCAGATTACTCGATATAATTTGACACTTAAGTCCCATCCCTGGGCTATGATTCTCCAGCAGTAGTTGGCATAAGCTGTTGGTTGTTGTTTTTTGTTTTATTTTTTTTTTTTTTTTTTTTTTTTTTTTTTTTTTTTTGTTTCAGAAGAATTAGTGTTTTTGCGTTTTTTCTTGTCTTTTGTTGTGCTCCATCTGTTTTTAATTGATGGGTAATAAATGCATTTATTTATTTTATATATATATATATATATATATATATATATATATATATATATATATATATATATATATATATATATATATATATATATATATATATATATATATATATATATATATATATATATATATATATATATATATATATATATATATATATATATATATATATATATATACAAAAAAAGTCTTTTTTGTTTTCTGTAGATTTCTTTTTCTACATGTAGGTATTCATTGTCATCGTCGTCGGCAACGACTAGCGGTGGTAGATCATATGTATTCACCTTGTATTGATCATGTAGGGAAAAGTCAGGATTATATTTAGTACAATAAAAGTTAGTTTTACTCTTATCATATCTCTTTGTGAAGTCAAGGATACTCTTTCCATTCATATTGTAAAATTCACGAGTTTCAGTTTGTTTATTAAATGTAATATCACAAACAAAATTCTCAAATGAAGAATCACTCTTTGTAACTGCAAAATAAAAATCCGTAGGTTTATGATCATAACTACCATTGTCTTCACAACGATGACGTAGAAACCATACTCTCTTGTTGTTTCGATACTTGAAATGTGGACCAAATGCTTCTTCCCAAAACAATTTAAATTCACGGCGACACCAGTCTCTTAGGAGTAAACTAAATGTTCGTTGACCGTTCGGATTCAAACCTATTGCAAAGAATTATATCAATGCAGACAAAAAAATAGCTTTCTCCTGAATTATAAACAAACCTGTGTGGCAAGTTTATTTTTAATGAACTTAATTTACTATTATTCAGTGCTTGTCACCTGACCATCACGTTTAATTTGTGTGTGTTGGTTTAAATTATTGCTTTGAAGTGAATTTATAATGAGATGAGCGTTTCTGAGCTTTTGTATTCACCGCTGTTAAACTTTGTTCAGGAAAGTTTAAGCGGTGTTGATGAAGCCGTTATTTTACGGAAAGGAGTGGACTATTTTAAAGATTTGGAAACCGTTAAGTCAAAGAAAGCAAAGCTATGGAGTTGTGTGAATGAAAATCATCCCCCTGTCAGAAGGGGCACTAATGCAATTCTCAGTCACCTGCAAGATATTATGGATTTTATGAAAAAATGTGATGCCGATGGAAAACAGCTCCCTTGTTGTGTCATCAAAAGGCCAACAGAAGTCCCAGTTATCTCTGCAACAGCGTTTACACACGTCACAGCCAAGCTTACGAGCCGTGAGCAAGCAATTTCGCTAGTTTATGCCAAGATTGATTCGTACAATCTGAACTTTCCTCAATTACCTGTGAATAGCCAACCTGCTGCGTGTGATACGCATACTACAATTTTGATCTTGGATCCCCCGCCTGAGTACGGTGGTCCGCTAAAGCGAAAATCAGTAATAGACTTAATTTCTGGTCATCAGCTGGTGTCCAAAGTGCGAGCAATTAAAAAGCGGTGGACGGTGAATATTGAGAAATATGCAGCGGAAGATTTTTGCAAATCAGCAAAGGAAGCTCTACCTGGCTCTAGTGTGAAAGTTTTATCTAGAAAACACACTGGTGTTATTCGAGAAGTCCCGTCTGATTTTGATTTTGAAATGCTACGGAACCAGTTTGGTATAATTGGGTCTAGTCGATTTGGAACAAGAAATTCGGTTAAGCTTGAATTTGCCGACGCGATTACTAATGGATCATTTCTGCGAAACGGTGTGAATACTGGGTATGAAGATTTCCGTGTTTACGAGTTCAAGCAATTGCCAAAGTGTTGCTTCAAGTGTCATTCTCCTGGGCAATTGGAAAGTGCATGTACTAGTAGCACTCCTAAGTGCGCTCGTTGTGCTGGACCGCATTTATCAACGAACAGTGATCGTTGTACGGAATCTCTGAAATGTGTCAATTGTGGAGGATCTCATCCTTCTTACAGCCTACGATGCCTTGTGATTAAGAAGATCACTGATAAGGTATATTCTCAGAAATGAATCCGGACATAAGTATAGTCTCATTTAATACTAATGGAACGAGAAGCAAAGACTTTTTTATTGATGATCTGTATGTTAATTTCGACGTTGTTTGTCTCCAAGAACATTTACTGACCGCCTTTAGCAAAAATTTTCTGAGACGAAGCAGTGATCACGTTGTTTTTGTGTGTCCAGCTAAAATTATGCGTGGCCACCCTTCTGGTGGCTTAGCTTGTCTTTTTAAGAAAAATATTTCTGGTGCGAGTCCTGTCCTTTTCCAATCAGATGACACTTTTCTTGCGGTGCGTCTTGGTAATATTGAATTTATTAATGTGTATCTGCCATATAATGATCGTTCCATTCGTTCACTTCAGAATTTTCTTGTGCTTGTAATAGTCTTAAAACTTTAATTCAAAAGATATCGGATAACGGGTTGAATTTTGTTATTGCTGGTGATTTTAATACCGATCTGATATCTGATAATGTTAGGAATGTTCAGCTTTTTGATTCTCTCCGGGCTTATAAAATTGTTCGGAAGTCCGATGATTATACGTATATTCACCATTCAGGTAGTAAATCAGACATTGATCACGTTATTTGTTCTGCAGCTCTTGTCTGCTCGCCAGTTAAGGTTCATTTTGACGAGCAAGATCTTGATCACCATCCGCTGTCTTTTTGTTTATCAAAGTCTGTTGTGTGTTCTGGGAGTATGTCTAAGAGTCGTGGTGTACGTTCGAAATGGTTTTATAAGCCAGATTGGAATGATGCAAATTTTTCTGTTTATCTTACAACATTGGCTTCACTTCTAAGTACGATTTATGTTCTGCATCAGCTTTTGCAGTGTAGTCAGAATTTTATTTATGCTTAATATGAAATAAACCGATATTATCATTCTATCCTCTCCGCTATGAAAGAAGCTGAAAAAATTTCTGTCCCAGTAAAGCGAATCCGAAAGAATACTCAAAAGCCTCTTTGGTCACTTGACCCTAACCTTAAGGATTGTAAAAATAAAGCTAAATTTTGGCTAAAAGTTTGGACACATTGTGGTCGGCCTAGGTCTGGTAATGTTTTTCTTATTAAACAGAAAACTAAATTAGAATTTAAGAAGTATCTAAAAAGTGTCCAATACCGAGGGCTGGATTTTCCATCTTCACCTAATGATTGGAGGAAAGTAATTAATTCAAGTAAAACAGACGATTCTGATGTAAGGAATAATGCTATTCCACCAAGTTCTTGGCATTCATAATATTCGAAGATTTTCTCTGTTTTGAATTATTCTGTTCATAGAAAATTTGGTAAAGCGTTTGTTAAAATGGTCCCTAGATTTCTAAGTCAGCGCTTTGTTCTGCCTATATCGTGTTGTGAAGTTTTGAATGCTTTGAATCATCTTAAGTTGAAATCTATTGATGCTGATGGTTTTTCTAAAAAGCATCAAACTCCCCAATGTGCTGAACTTGTATCACATCTTGCGCTTTTGTTTCAAATGTGCTTGGCATCTTCCGTCGTCCCGGAAAGCTTTTTGTGTGGCAGCGTGACTTCAATTTTAAAAAGAGGTAAAACGCCAACAGATGGCTCTTCTTACCGTCCAGTTTCTGTTTCTTGCAATATTAGCAAGGTCTTCGAGTATATCCTTTTACCTAATCTAACTCAAAATACTACTTTCTTTGGTCAAAATCAACTTGGTTTCAGACCTGGTGTGGGGTGCCAACATGCTCATCGTGTCCTTTCTTCTATTCTACTTTCTAATTCTTCTAAGGGTAAAGCCGTATATCTCTGTACACTTGATCTTTCAAAGGCTTTTGATTCTGTTTTTCATAACCAGCTTTTCTTTTCGTTGGCTTTTTCTGGTGTTAATTTTTCGGTTATTTACCTTCTACGGTTTTGGTAGTCTAATTCTTACCTCCGCGTGAAATCTTCTCCAGAAACTACTATTAAAGTGCTTCAGGGTGTTAGGCAGGGATGTGTTTTATCACCAATCCTTTTCAAAATTTGTATTTCTACTGTTCTGGAAAAGATCTCAGGCACTTATTTTTCTGGTTCTACTGATATTTCTTACATTGCCTATGCTGATGACATTCTGTTGATTAGTCGTACTAAATCTGCTCTTTCTGCGATGGTTTCCTTAGTTTCTCAGTCTTTTCTAAATATTGGCTATTCCCTGAATCTTAACAAGTGTGAATTCTTATCTTATAATCTGTCTTCGTCTACTCCTCTGGTATGTAATAAATTTTCTCTACTTTCTGTCTCTTCCTTTCGGAGGTTTGGTATTACTGTTTCTAATTCTCTAGTTCTTTTTCGTAAACAGATTGTTGCTGATTCAGTAAGAAAAATTCAGTTCAGATATTAAAAAATTGTAGCAAACCGTGGAAAATATAACAGAATAGCTCTTGGGGCGCTTATTCTCGACTTATTCTGATCATTCTGTGCTTTATTTTTCGAGTGTTCATTCTGTTCTTAAGCTAAAGGATTTAAATAAGATTAAAGTTGCATATTTCAAATTTTGCAAATTTCTTCTTGCTCTGCCACCATGGACTAGAAATCGGTATCTAGTTAAAAATTTCTATGTTACGGATGTAACTCAAAAGCTCGATGATCTATACAAAAAACTTTCTGCTGATGCATTTTGTAATATTGGCCCTGATCACGGTCTTTTACAGTTCTTTTCTTAGTTTAATTTAATTGCTAGTGTTTGTTGATGTTCTTTTCTGTTTTTCTTTTTTATTATTATATTTATACTCCACTTGTACTACTTGTTGTCTTTTAGTTGTGGGTAATAAATGATTGATTGATTGATTGATTGCTTTATCATAGTGGCAGTTTGAGTATAGGAAATCTCTAACATGAGAATTGAAAACTTCTTCAAGACATGAATTACAATCCTTAAGAGCAATTGCATTTCCTCGATGCAACTTACACGGATTGCACAATCTACACTTTTCATTATATTCATCAGCGACAGTGCAATCCTCACAGGAAGACCAACTACCCAATGTATACAAACATAGTGAACAGGTGTAGTACATCTTTTTTTCACTGTTGACTGTCGCACTGCCAAATAAAAACTAACTTGTGATCAAAAAGGAATATTCTACTTACTTCTAGATAGAGAGAGAGAGAGAGAGGGGGGGGAGGGAGGTGTCTCACTTCAAAATCAATAAAGACATGCTTGGACTTTTTTTTCGATTTATTTGTTGTTCTCTTGAAAAGTCATTCGGATACATTTTTTTGAATCAACATAGAATGTATAGGTTGTGTTCAATAGCAAATCCACAATACTATTTTGTTTGTTTTTGATAAATATGTCAATAAATTGTGTAAATGCGTTTGGACCACGACGTAAAAGTTTCATACAATAGTCTAAAGATGAAGAATCATTTTTCATTATATCGAAGAGTATATTTTTTTTAGAAAATATTTTCCTTTGAAGAGATAAATCCAGAAAATCATCATCTCGAATCAAACATTTTTTCATAAACACAAGATTCCGCATGATTTTTTTCTCAAATCCTTCCATTTTTTTATTCATGACACTCACACCATCAAATATAAACTAACTCATGGAAATTTTTTTTTCTATTTTGAGCACATTTTCATCACCTATTGGTTCCCTAGGGATAGGAGGAGTAAACGGTCAACTAACAATATCTGACCAGAAAAAAAATCAGTTGAAAACGATGTTATGGTCAGAAAATGTAATAATAAAATAACATATACATTTACACTTTTTTTTACGAGATGTCCTAATCAATTGAATGTCTTCAATGTGTTTCATGATTGTATTCAATCCAAGTTGTAGTTGTAGTCTAAATATATGCATAATGCTCACTTTAGCAGCAAAACATAATTGTTCTTCCAACTTAAATTTACTCAAACATATCATCCCACTCAAATGTTAGTTGACAGCCCTTTGCAATTTCCACTGCTATATTGGGAACTCTCGTCTTCATATCATTATTGTCAACTCCTTTAACTTTCAATAGTGTAAAACCACTCATTTTTAATAATAGAAGATTTTTCAAACTTTAATCAATGTAATTTAGTCAAATGTCTATTTGGAACTTAGTAGTTTATATCACAGAGAGCGCGCTAGCGCTACCTAATTAAAGAACGATGTGGGCACAATGTGTTTTTTTTTTTTCACGCCCGGGCACTTCCTACCGAAGGAGTTGTCATAGAAAGTTCAAAAAGGGCTCATTCGATTGAAAATTGGAGTGGCTAGTGCCCTTTTTAGGTCAAAAGTGATTGGAGGGCAACTAGCCTCCCCCCATGCCCATCATTCCCCCAAATACATCCAATCAAAATTTTGAGATAGCCATTTTGTTCAGCTTAGTTGATTTCCAGATAGAAAATATCTTTTTGAGGATACTCCCCCACAACCCTCGGGGCAAGGGTTTTAAGTTATGTCCTGGGGGCATATAAGGTTTTTATAGTAGGTGTTGTCGATGAAACTTCAAAAAAGGCTCGTTCAATTGGAAATTCAAAGGGTTAGTGCCCATTTTAATAGTCAAAAGTGATTGGCGGGCAACTAGCCCCCCCCCCCCGCCCCTCATTCCCCCAAACACATCCAATAAAAATTTTGAGATTGCTATTTGGTTCAGCGTAGTTGATTTCCAGATAGAAAATATGGTTTTGAGGAGGGCACGCCCCTACAACCCTCGGGGCAAGGGTTGTAAGCTGTGCCCTGGGGGCATATAAGGTTTTTATAGAAGGCTTTGTCATAGAAACTTCAAAAAAGGCTCATTCGATTGGAAATTCAAAGGGCTAGTGCCCTTTTTAATAGTTGAAAGTGTATGGACGGTAACTAACCCCCCTCTCACGCCCACCTTTTCCCCAAACACACCCAATCCAAATTTTGATATAGCCATTTTGTTCAACGTGGTTTAAAATTCTGGAAATTAGGTCTTTGAGGATGACAACCCCCTCACCGCCCTCAGGACAAGGGTTGTAAGTTATTCCCTGGGGGCATATAAAGTTATTATAGAAAGTATTATCGTAGAAACTTCAAGAAGGGCTCATTCGATTAGAAATTGAAATGGCTTGTGCCCTTTTTAATATTCAAAAGTAATTGGAAGGCAATTAACAGCCCTTCCACACCCACCATTTCCCAAAACACATCCAATCACAATTTTGAAATAGCCATTTTGTTCCACGCAGTTAAATTTCGGGAAATTATACCATTGAGCAGGACACTCCGCTCACAGTCTTCAGAGCAAGGGTTATAAGTTCTGCCCTGGGAGCATATAAGTTTTTATTGAAATCTTTGTCATAAAAACATAAAAAGATGCTCATTCAATTTGAAATTCAAAAATCTAGTGCCCTTTTTAATAGTCGAAAGTAATTTGAGAGCAACTAGCCCCCCTCTCTTGCCCACCTCTTCCCCAAAAACATCTAATCAGAATTTTTTAATAGCCATTTTGTTCAGCGTAGTTGATTTTCAGATAGAAATTATGTTTTTGAGGAGGACATTCCCCTACAGTCCTCAGGGCAAGGGTTGTAAGTTATGGCCTGGGGGCATATTAGGTTTTTACTGAACGCATCGTCGTAGAAACTTCAAAAGGGGCTCATTCAATTGGAAATTGAAATGGCTAGTGCCCTTTTTAATAGTTGAAAGTGATTGGAAGGCAACTAACACCCCCTCTTCGCCCACCATTTCCCCAAACATACCCAATCGAAATTTTTAGATAGCCATTTTGTTCCACGCAGTTTAAAGTTCAGGAAATTATATCTTTGAGCAGAACACTCCCCCGCAGTCTTCAGGGCGAGGGTTATAAGTTATGCCCTGGGGGCATATAAGGTTTTTATTGAAATCTTTGTCGTAGAAACTTGAAAAAGGGATCATTCGATTGGAAATTCAAAGGGCTAGTGCCCTTTTTAATAGTCGAAAGTGATTTGAGGGCAACTAACACCCCTCTCACGCCCATCTTTTCCCCAAACACATCCAATCAAAATTTTTAGATAGCCATTTTATTCATAGTAGTTGAAAGTTTTGGAAATTAGGTCCTTAAGGATGACAACCCATCCCCCAACAACCATCAGTGCAAGGGTTTTAAGTTTTTCCCTGGGATCATGTAAGGTTTTTATTGAAAGCGATGTTGTAAAAACATCCAAAAGGGCTAATTCAATTGAAAATTGAAAGGGCTATTGCCCTTTTAAAAGTTGATAGTGATTGAAGGGCAACTAACCCCCCCCCCCCTCACGCCCACTATTTCCCCAAACACATCCAATCAATATTTTGATGTATCCATTTTGTTCAACATATTGGAAAGTTCCGGAAATTAGGTCTTTTAGGATGATAACCCCATCAGAACTTTCAGTGCAAGGGTTGTAAGTTATGCCCTGGGGGCATATAAGGTTTATATAGAAAGTTGTTGTAGAAATTTCAAAAGGGCCTCATTTGATTGGAAATTAAAATTGCCCTTTTTAATAGTCGAAAGTGAGTGGAGAGTAATTAACCCCCCTCTTACTCCCTCCAATTCCCCAAACACATTTAATCAAAGTTTAGAGATAGCCATTTTGTTCAATGTAGTGGAAAGTTGTCGAAATTATATATTTAAGGATGACACACCCCCCAGAGTCCCCAGAGCGAAGGTTGTAAGTTATGCCCTGGGGGCATATAAGGTTTTTAATGATAGAGTTGTCGTAAAAACTTCAAAAGGGGCTCATTCAATTAGAAATTGAGAGGGCTAGTACCCTTTTTAATAGTTGAAAGTGATTGGAGGGTAACTAACTCCTCTCTCACGCCCATCATTCCCCCAACCACATCCAATAACAATTTTCAGATAGCTATTTTGTTCAACGCATTAGAAAGTTCTGGAAATTAGGTCTGTGAGGATGAACCCTCCCCCCCAAGCCCTCAGGGCGAGGGTTTTAAGTTATCTCCTAGGGGCATATAAGGTTTTTATTGAAAGCGTTGTCGTAGAAACTTCAAAAGGGCCCATTTGATTGGAAATTGAAAGGGCTAGTGCCTTTTTAATAGCTGAAAGTGATTGGAGAAAGAATAACGCCCCTCTCACGCCCACCATTTTCAAGACACATCCAATCAAAATTTTGAGATAGCCATTTTGTTTAACGTAGTTGAAATTTCTGGAAATTAGGTCTTAGAGGATGACAACCACCCTCACGGCCTTTAGGGTAAGAGTTGTAATTTATGCCCTGGGAGCGTATAAGGTGTTTATAGGAAGTGGTGTCGTAGAAACTCAAAACGGGTTATTCGATTGAAAATCGAAAGGCTTAGTGCCCTTTTTAATAGTCGAAAGTGATTGGAAGGCTTGACCTTTTTATAGTAAAGATCAATGTGGGTATAATGTATTATTTTTTTGTTGTTGTTGTTGTTTAGACCAGGGCACTTTTTATCGAAGGAGTTGTCGTAGGAACTTCGAAAAGGGCTCATTCGATCGAAAATAGAAAGGGCTGATGCCATTTAAATAGTCAAAAGTGATTGGAGGAAAACTAATCCCCCTACCGCCCCCCCCCTCCCCTTTGACTTTTTGTTTAAAAACAAAATTTTGCCAAAATATTAAATAAAAATGCCATCTGTTAATGCTACTTCCCAATAAGGAATCTCAGCAGTATCCCAAGAATGACTGAGGGTCTTATGTTCAAAATTTTGGAGCTGCTTCTGCTCTTAAGATTTAACCAAATCAAAATAGCGTAAGTGTATCCAAGCTATCAAAGAAAGTAAACAGATTTTTTTTGCGAATGGTATCAAGTTTTCCATTTCAGGTCAACTAGACGAGTTCTGAAACTAAATTAAACACTTCTATTTGTGTCCAGATTTTTAAGAGGGGGTATGTTGTTAAAAATTGCTGAAAATTTTTCTCCAGCGTGCAAACAGCAGGCCAAACTATAAATCTTTAAAAAATGAAAAGATTTAAAGTATTATTTTCTTTTTCTCTGAAAAGACTATGTCAATATAAAACGAACAGAAATTAATTAAAAAAACTTTTTCTACAAAATAAGTTTTCAAAGAAAAGTAAAGAACCCCATTAAACAAAAATGAGCAAAAATAAAATCAAATAATCTACCAAGCGTGATAATACCACAAATCAGCATCGATAAATAAATGAAACCGAAAACGAACAGAAATTACAATAAATAACCGAGTCAAACTCAAAACGAGCAGAACTTAACATAAGTTGGGCTCAAAACCCCTATGCCTTCCCAAGACCAGAATATAATTTGCACTTTACTGAAAAAAATACAAATGAATGTGCATTAACAGTTTAATATACATATACTGATATTTAGTAATCAAAATCTTAATATTATTTGATTTATTAAAGTTCTAAAAGTAAAAACATTTATATATTTTTTTTCAGTAAAGTGCAAATTATGTTCTGACCTTGGGAAGGCATGGGGGTTTTGAGCCCAACCTATGTTAATTTCTGCTTGTTTTGAGATTGACTCGGTTATTTATTGTAATTTCTGTTCGTTTTGGGTTTCATTTATTTATCTATGCTGATTTGTGTGTAGTTTCATGCTTGGTAGATTATTTGATTTTATTTTTGCTCATTTTTGTTTAATGGAGTTCTTTACTTTTCTTTGAAAATTTTATTTTGTTGAAATTTTTTTTTTAATTAATCCATACTCAAGGCCAAAGAAATCCGCTATGTAAGAGTTCAGTGACTCAAGAGCACTCTCTAAGACCATTGCGTAACTAACGCTCGAAACCAGATTATGCAAGAGTGCCTTAGGGAATAGCCTTGATAAAGTTCGTTCAACCTCAATAGGGGATGGTCTAGATAAAGTTCGTTCAGCCTCAAGAGTGTCCAAGGGAATAGCCTTGACATCTGCCCTGGAGGGGTGCCAAAGAACATAAATTATGCAAAGTATTATCTATATGCGAGGGGTTACTTACTCTCTTTGAAAAGGTGTAGAGGACCAAGCAAATCCAAACGACATTGCGAGGGGCTTCACTTTCTATTAAAGGTGTAGAGGACCAAGGAAACCCATACGACATTGCGAGAGAATACTCACTCTTTTTGAAAGGTGTACTTTGGCCTCGATAGGGTTCATGCTCAAAAGTGTCTTGGAAAGGTGCCAAGGAACATAAGAAAAGCAAATCCTTAAGGCCATATCTACTCCTAAATCCATTGCAATGTTAATTTTTCTTTGATATCTTGCTCTCTGATCCGACATGTCAGCAAAAGAAATTTATGCACAAGGAATCTTTGAAAAAGGATCTAAAATTTGGCATTTTTTGTGTTTAATTTCTTATAATTACTTATAAATTATAAGTAATTTGATTGATCAGGTTTAGAATTTCGTTTAATATTTAATAAGTAGCGGTTTTAGGCCTCATAATCAGGGATGGGGGTATTTTCCGCTGGGTATTTTTATTGGGGGTATTTTCTGGGGGCGTTCTGCGGGTGGAGTTTTTTTCTGCAGGAGGGGGACATTTTCCAGGGCGGGTATTTTCTGCGGGGGGTTATTTTCCGTGGCAGGGGGGGGGGAGGATTTTTTGGGGGTTATTTTCCGTTGGGGGGGGGGGTAATTTTAGGATAAGAAAGGTTATTAAAAATAGCTAGCTGCTAACCCAACCTTATATGCATGTTGGTCTCGATATACGAAAACTGCTGCGCCAATTTTAAGGTTAATCTCCCTAAATCCAATGCAATATTAATTTTCCTATGACATCTTGATCTCGGACCCGACAAGTCAGCAAAATAAAGTTTTGCTTAAGGAATCTTTGAAAAAGGATCCGAAACTTGGTGGGTTTGTTTTTGGGCTTACTTGGGCTTACTTTTGGCGTTGCGGATCAAGACGGACTGATTTTTTGAAATATTGTCGATTTTCATTTATATCCCTTCATCCCTTTCTCATGCCGTGTAAGTTTCATGCCAAAAAGAGGAGACTTAAAGGTTTTAAAAAATTCACGTGTCCTAAATTAATGCAACCAATTTGGTTTATAATACTTTCTTTATCTTTAAATGCTAATTAAAAGGGGTCTCCATTGGTCCGGTCTAAATGCCGTTTAAGTTTATATTTATTATCAGTATATGGAAAACATTTGAAGTGAAAATGTGAAAGTTTTTTGGAATGTGAAATCTCATCCCTTAAATAAACTACGAAAGTAGAAAGGCCTTATTGACTCCCATGATTCACCCCTGCTGCCACCTACAACTTTTTTTAACACCTAATATGGGCATAGAGTCCCTAGGGAGAACACGTGGTTAATGGGTTCAATGACCTCTTTTTTCCAAGGTCGATGTTGTTGTTGAACTTTTTTACATAGTTTAATGGGGACAGAGTCAATGACCTCTTTCTCCAAGGTCGATTTATTGTTATTGTTTTGGCCAAGTGCCCGCTAGGGGAGAATGTTATGATCCTGGAAAGAGTATTTGTTGTTGTTGTTTTTGGACAAGTGCCAGCTAGGGAAGAATGTTATGATCCAGAAATAGTATTTGTTGTTGTTGTAAGCTCGAGGCAATTGTCATGATCCAGGAAACAGTATTTGTTGTTGTTGTAAGCTCGAGGCAAATTTCAAGGTCAATGTTGTTGTTGTTGTTGTAAATGCACGCTCTCAGTGAATGTCATGGTGTCCAGACATAGAAAAGAGTATGTGTTGTTGTTGTTGTTCTAGGCACGCTCTCAGCGAAAGTCAAGATGTCCAGAAATAGGAAACACTCTTTGTTGTTGTTGTTGTTTTGGGCACGCTCTCAGCGAATGTTATGAGTTTCCAGGAAACAGTTAGATCACGTGTTTCCTTCTCAGCCAATCAGATGGCTGATTACATATTAGCGGCGAAGGGAATATGAGGAAAGGATTTTTACTATAGTTTTATTAGTCTGTGAATAGAATTCAGTAAGTTTTTAGTTAGCAGTGTAATAACATGAGTGAACAAGTTGAGTTAGAAATATCCTTTTATTGCAACTGTTCTATTTGTAAAGGACATTTTCTTGATTTTGAACATTCTCATGAACCTACTGCATGTTTAGACAGCATAGAGGCAGAGGCAGATGAGAAGAATCTGGAGGAAACGAGAAGAAAAATTATATGTGACATGGAGAGAAATTTATACCAGTTGCAAGTATGTTCACATAAAAGAAGGGTTGATATGATAGAAAAGGAAGAACAAAAGAAGAGAATGGTTAAAGAGGGCTTTCTATATAGTGGAAAAGACAGCAGTGAAAAACCAATGAAAAATGTATATAAAGCAAGATGTAACTCGGTTTATTGTGATGAACATGATCTCAGAGAAGAGAAAACGTGGCAATTTAAAAGACAACATAAGAGCTCAGTCTACGAAAAGGATTTTAAACAACGGAAACCATGGTGGAAGTGTTCTCATATACCATTTTACGATAAATCTCATTTTTGATATGCTTGATAAGTTTTATAGCATACTCATACAATAAATTTGTTTATGCTATTTTAATTGTCTCATACTCGATATGCATAGAGTAAGGATACCAGCAGAGACTTCTGTACATGAATAGTTCATATTGATTAGATCACCCCTTAGAGTGTTCTCAGTCCACAGCCGAGTTTTCTATCAAAGATAGAAAAAATTTCGTAGAAGTTAGCTGTGTAATTTTTTTTTTCTTAAGAAATCTACATTTCCATTTTTAACCATGCTATTTAAATAAATTCATTCTTCTAATTTTCATTCATTTGACTGATCAATATTTATAACAGTCTTTAAATATATAATGTCAGGTTCAATTACTTGAATATCATCATCTTCTATTATCATTATATTACTCAGAGGGGGCATGTCATAATATAACCGCTCGTCATCTTCGACACAGAGCCGACCCGAAGGCCCCCTCCTCACCAAATCATCTGAAGTATATGATAGCCAATCCTCAGTGTAATGAACTTCCATAATACAATCTGTAGAATCGGCGCCAGCATGACAAAGAAGAAACTCATCACTTCTTCTGAGCTCCCACTCGGCCCATACATTATCTCCATCATGCGCACTATGATTAAAAAAGCTCACCGGAATGGTTTGACCTTCTTGAATGTACTCAGGGGTTTCCTATAAATGTAATAAACAGGATTACTTAATATTTTTCATTATATCCTTAATTTTCATGTCTAAAATTCAACAATTAAGTGGATATGGGATATTTACATATGGGGGGGGGCTTTAATGTCATTGGTAAAAGCCTGTACGAGATTTAATGTCTTAGGTAAAAACCTCTATGAGATTCAATGTCCTTGGTGAAAACCTGCATGAGTTTTAACGTCCTTGGTAAAAGCCTGTACGAGATTTAATGTCCTTGGTAAAAGCCCGGACGTGATTTAATGTCCAATTTCTGAAAAAAAGGGGGGGGAGGTCGCCACCAAGGGAATCTCCAATCCACCATCTGGTTTATATCAACCTTGTCGCAGCCCATGACATATTATTCAGAAAAAAGATCAAAATATACAAAGAGAAAATTCTTGTTCCCACCCACCCCATGCGGGGTGGGGGAGTTTGGTCAGTATTGTCTCATCCCAGGGACGGAATTTGATCATCCGAACGCAATTAAGGTTGTTTGCTCACTATTGAATAATTCCGAGGAGACGGAATCCAGGCTTCGATTAGATGATAAAAGAGGCTAAAAACTGTCTCGCTCGAGAAAATCCAAGGGTAGTAATAATAAGAATATTATCTTTGAGTTTCTTCAGCAACACTCTAACGTCAGAGCATCCTTATGTGCGAAGAGTATATGTCCAAACCGATAAAAAAGTATACTTATGGTCCAGAGCAGGATGTCACTACGACACTGTTTTCAGACTAGCACCAGCTCTACACACATCCCCCCCCCCTTTGAAAAACGAGAACCCTCCCATTTTTTTCTTTACCATTTTTAGATACTCTGAACACTTCACCTCAAAATGTTACACTACAAATACTCTAAGACACCACCTCTCATCATCCTATTCCCTCATCAACACTTTTCCCACATTTCTCACTAAAATTTTTAGTTTCAAGTCATTCCTTCGGGCTTTCGCAAGCAATTCAGCCCACCGTGTAGCACTATAACTATGTTTAAGTTAGGTTAGATTAGGTTAGCTTATCATGAGCGCTAATGATAAGCTAACCTAATCTAATGTTTAAGTTTAAGTTAGGTTAAGTTAGACTAACTTAAACTTTCTCCATGTTTAAGTTAGGTTAGATTAGGTTAGCTTAAAATGAGCGCTCATGATAAGCTAATCTAATCTAACCGAACTTAAACGAGGAGAAAACTAACTTCTAACCTAACCTGACCTAACCTAACCTATGGTTTTTCTATTTCTATTCAATATTGTGTAATAGTGTGGTTATGCTAGTTTAGACTAAACTTCAACTTTAGGGGGGGGATTTCAAGAGTTAGGGTTGAGGCGGTGGGCAGCCCCACTCCTAAAGACTTTTCTTTCTAGTCTTGCTTATCAATGTTAAAAACCATAGTTTTCATGCTCCCTCCAGTGAATTGGTCACTATCCACTTTAATTTCCAATCAAATGAGCCCTTTTCAAAGTTTCTGTGATGACTCCTTTTATACGAAGTTCCCTGACTATGAGGAAAAAACCAAACACAACATGTTCTTCCCCTTATCGTATTGACTTTGTCAGCACCACCACGTCGTCTTGCCGGATTACAAACGTAAATATGTAAATAGGATGAAAATACGTTCCTAGATATTTTGGAGGTCGGGGGGGATGAATTAAAAATCATCTGGAAACTTTGAGTTTGGGGGCAGGGGGGGGGGGTAGGTCACGCGCGAAGGTTGAGGCGGAAGGGGAGGGGGAAACTCCTAAAGACTATTCTTTCTAGTCTTGCATATCATAGTTAAAAACCATAGTTTTCATGCCCCCTCCTGTGAATTGGGCATTAGCCACTTTAATTTCCAAAAAATGAGCCTTTTTCAAAGTTTCTGTGACGACTCCTTCTATATGAAGTGCCCGGCTATGTAAAAAAACCAAAACAACATGTTGTGTCCCACGTCATTCTTTACTTAGACAGCACTAGCGCTCTGCATATGATTGGTTGCAATCGCCTTTTTTTCTTATTTTTATGTGTTTCTGTTCCTTTCTGGTTTTAATCTGCAATTAGACTATATGATGTAAGAAGTATTGTTTTGAATTACTTCCCCGTGAGCGATGTGGTAATTCCCGCGAGTGTTAAGTGATAGATAGAAAGGTAATTATTGTTCTAAGAGCGTCACATAGTACGATTTTCGCAAATAGATAACCGTTAGGTCAGTATATATTTCAGGGTTTTGAAGTTTTAGAAATCAGTATAAGCTGAAATATAGAACAATATATAAAAATAATGGATAGTTCTTCAAATGTATGCTCTCCAACGTTTGATGTAAGTTCAAATAATATGATCTTTCGGTGTGTTTTCCAGCCAAAAATATGTAAAATACGATGAACTATGTTCCCTTGATTATAAAGGCTTGGCTAAAAAGGAATTTTCAGTGAAAAACTCACAAATTTAGCCCTTAATATGGCTTTTCGGTGTGTTTTCCAAAGGAAAATATTCAAAATACAATGAAAATATGCCCCCCCCCCCAGATATTTTTGAGTTTGGGGGGAAGGGAGATTTTAAATTGCTATTATATTTGCTTTTTTTTGTGTTCACTTTTTGTCTCTAGAATGTCTCAGAAGGGCTGAATTCAGCCCTTCTGGGTCTGTGGTAGCTAGTACGTCCACACAGATTTTGCTTTTTATTCCAATTGCAAATATTTAAAATGAATTAGTTTTATAGTTTTACATCAACGGTTAGCTGTACGAGAAAGTTTTTGAAGGAAAACACCACCGATCCTACAAATTACATACCGTAATCAAGTTTATTATGCTTGAAAAGTCTAAAGACTAGAAAGAATATTTGCTGTTCGACTCGAACTGGTACTCGAATCAAACTATACTGATGAGAGAGGGTCTGTTCAAACGGATATGTTTGGCATGATTTGAAAAAAAAATTCCTGGGGGATAAGCTCCTAGAACCCTTCCTCAGTTAGCTTTTTTTTAGCTCTGCTATTGAATAAGGGGCTGTTTCCCTTACTCAAATTAGTAAAATTTAGATTATCTTATAAGGCATCGATATAAATTGGCCATCTCTCTCTGGCCGGTGTGTTGGTTTATCATTTTTCTTTTTTTATTTTCACAACGTGATATTTATATCCTGATATTGTACTTCATAATTGTGTGTGAATTCAAAAAGGTTAATTACCTGTTTTGGTGGAGAGCCGAAATATAGGCTAGTTTCGTATTGAATGAATTTTGTTCGTATGAAATTGTCAGACCTTCCCTGAACTTTGTAGAAAAAAAACCTCTGTTTGAAAATCTTTACGCTTGGTGAATTTAGACAGCGATAAGGGTTTCTGATTGTGATCAATTTTAGAGCTTGGGCTCAAATTATTGTTTACTGCAGTAGAAGTTGCCACAATTGGTGTCTGGCGGCGGGATAAGATCCCTGAATTTGGAGAGAAGTTGAACGGTGGATCTGGAATAGGGACAAAGTGTCTACTATTCGCGCAAGTGATCCCGTTTGAATAGCTCCTGAGTTAATGGTAACCAATTTAATGACGCTAGTGACATTTTTTTTGTTTTGCATAATTTTAATTTACCATTTAGGCTTTTGATAAAACTCAAAACCTAATCAATTAACTCATGTTACTGACATTTTGCTGTTTTACAATTTCAGTTTTTGTTTAGGCTTTTAAGAAAAGTCTAAACCTAATTCTTTGGTTCAGCAAAATGTAATATCATAGTTTGATTGTGAAAAATAGCTGAAGCTATGTTTAAATTCTTCATTAATATAAAATCAAAACATGAAAATTACAGTGTAAATGCATATTTCAAAGAAATAATAGCCTTCTTAATAATTTAATAAACTTTTACTTTCAGAGGAGATATGCTGACCCATCTATGCTCCAAATACAAGACGGTGAAGTCGCGGGCCCTTCTAGAGGAACAGTCATAAAATATTCTCACCCTAACATTACCACCAATCAAGAGAATCCCTACCCTTCCATGTCAATGGCACAACAAGCCTCAACCCCCCGTCAAGCGATGTCCGAACCTACCATGCAAGCTGCTGATCTTAATGTAAGTTTAAATTTTTCTATTATTTCTCGCTAAAGATTTTACTTTTACTTTCAGAACTCCGTAATGAAGCCCAAAGTCATGTATGATTTGGTATATTAATTTGAAACTTTCAGGAATTGTTAAGGAGACGAAACATGAAAAAAGGAATTTTATAAAGTATAGTGGCTTTTACAATAAAATCATATGACCATACATTTGTCTGGTTCAATAAAATGTAATCTCTTAGTTTGATTGTGAAAAATAGTTAATTGAAGCTATGTTTAAATTCTTCGTTAATATAAAATCAAAAACATTGAAATTATTGTGTAAATGCATATTTCAAAGAAATAATAGCCTTTTTAATAATTTTATAAACTTCCACTTTCAGAACTCCGTATAAGTTGTTAGTACTAGTAGTATTATCATGTTTTTGCCAGCCTTTCTTACTATACCTTCACCATTTTTAGATATTTTCTTGATAAAACGTAGTTGTATTGGACTCAGGTGTCCTTATATTGTAGTGAGTTGCTAGTAGTAGTTCTATTTTCATGTTTTTTGCAACTATATGTAATAAAATCTATAAATTTTCTAATATTTTCTTGATAAAACATACTTTTGTTGACTTCAGATGGCTTAGTGGAGTAGAACGTTGTTAGTAATAGTAATATTATCATGTTTTTGCAATCCTTTCTTACTATACCTTCAACATTTTCAGACATTTTTCATGATAAAACGTAGTTGTATTGGCCTCAGGTGTCCTTATCTTGTAGTGAGTTGCTAGTAGTAGTTCTATTTTCATGTTTTTTGCAACTATTTGTACTAAAATCTATAAATTTTCTAATATTTTCTTGATAAAACATACTTTTGTTGACCTTAGATAGCTTAGTGGAGTAGTACGTTGTTAGTAATAGTAATATTATCATGTTTTTGCAAGCCTTTCTTACTATACCTTCAACATTTTCAGATATTTTTCATGATAAAACGTAGTTATATTGGCCTCAGGTGTCTTTATGTTGCAGTAAGTTGCTAGTATTAGTAGTAGTATTTCATGTTTTTGCATGTCATTCATACTATTATCCATAAATTTTCTAATATTTTCTCGATAATACGTACTTTTGTTGACCTCAGATAGCTTAGTAGTGCCATAAGCTGTTAGTACTAGTTGTATTTCATGTTTTGCAAGCCTTTCTTACTATACCTTCAACATTTTCAGAAATTTTTCATGATAAAACGTAGTTATATTGGCATCAGGTGTCATTATGTTGCAGTAAGTTGCTAGTATTAATAGTATTATTTCATGTTTTTGCATGTCATTCATACTATTATCCATAACTTGTCTAATATTTTCTCGATAAGAAGTACTTTTGTTGACCTCAGATAGCTTAGTAGTGCCATAAGCTGTTAGTACTAGTTGCATTTCATGTTTTGCAAGCCTTTCTTACTATACCTTCAACATTCTCAGATATTTTCTTGATATAACGTAGGTGTATTGGCCTCTGGTATCCTTATAATGCAGTGAGTTGCAAGTAGTAGTTATATTTTCATGTTTTTTGCAAGATATTTGTACTAAAATATAAAAATTTTTTAATATTTTCTTGATAAAACATACTGTTCTTGAGCTCAGATGGCTTAATAGTGCTGTGAGTTGTTAGTACTAGTAATATTATCATGTATTCGGGTGGTAAAAATATTATTTCTAAGAAAAATTTGTGGTTGTGGGGATGTGGTGGTGGCAGAGGGATTTCTTAGAGTAGTTATAGTGCTACACGGTGGGCTGAATTGCTTGCGAAAGCCCGAATGAATGACTTGAAACTAAAATTTTTAGTGAGAAATGTTGGAAAAGTGTTTATGGGGGGATAGGATGATGAGAGGCGATGTCTTAGAGTATTTATAGTGTAACATTGTGAGCTGAACTGTTTAGAGTATCTAAAAATAGTAAAGAAAAAAATGGTAGTGTTCTCTGTTTTCAAAGGGGGGGGGATGTGTGGAGAGCTGGTGCTAGTGTGAAAACAGTGTCGTAGCGCCAGTCCGCTCTGGACCATAAGTATACTTTTTTATCGGTTTGGACATATACTCTTCGCACATAGGGATGCTCTGACGTTAGAGTGTTGCTGAAGAAACTCAAAGATAATATTCTTATTATTACTACCTTTAGATTATCTCGAGCGAGACCGTTTTTAGCCTCTTTTATCATCTAGCCGAAGCCTGGATTCCGTCTCCTCGGAATGATTCAATAGTGAGCAAACAACCTGAATCGCGTTCGGATGATCGGATTCCGTCCCTGGGATGAGACAATACTGACCAAACTCCCCCACATCGCACGGGGTGGGTGGGAACAAGAATTTTCCCTTTGTATGTTTTGATATTTTTGCTGAAAAATGTGCCATGGGTTGCGACAGGGTTGATATAAACCGTACGGTGGATTGGACACTCCCTCGGTGGCGACCTCCTGTTTATTACATTCATAGAAAACCCCTGAGTACATTCAGGAAGGTCAAACCATTCCGACGAGCTTTTTTAATCATAGTGCGCATGATTGAGATAATGTATGGGCCGAGTGGGAGCTCAGAAGAAGTGGTGAGTTTCTTCTTTGTCAAGCTGGCGCCGATTCTACAGATTGTATTATGGAAGTTCATTATACAGAGGATGGGCTATCACATACTTCAGATGATTTGGTGAGGAGGGGACCTTCGGGTCGGCTCTGTGTCGAAGATGACGAGCGGTTATATGATGACATGCCCCCTCTGAGTAATATAATGATAATAGAAGATGATGATATTCAAGTAATTGAACCTGACATTATATATTTAAAACTGTTATAAATATTGATCTGTCAAATAAATGAAAATTAGAAGAATGAATTTATTTAAATAGCATGGTTAAAAATGGAAATGTAGATTTCTTAAGAAAAAAAAAATTACACAGCTAACTTCTACGAAATTTTTTCTATCTTTGATAGAAAACTTGGCTGTGGACTGAGAACACTCTAAGGGGTGATCTAATCAATCTGAACTATTCATGTACAGAAGTCTCTGCTGGTATCCCTACTCCAGGCATATCGAGTATGAAAAAATTAAAATAGCAGAAACAAATTTATTGTATGATTACGGTATAAAACTTATCAAGCATTTCAAAAATGAGATTTATCGTAAAATGGTATATGAGAACACTTCCACCATGGTTTCCGTTGTTTAAAATCCTTTTCGTAGAATGAGCTCTTATGTTGTCTTTTAAAGGGCCACTTTTTCTCTTCTCTTAGATCATGTTCAACACAATAATCCGAGTTACATCTTGCTTTATATACATTTTTCATTGGGTTTTCACTGCTGTCTTTTACACTATATAGAAAGCCCTCTTTTACCAGTCTCTTCTTTTGATCTTCCTTTTCTAAAATATCTATCCTTCTTTTAAGTGAACACACCTGCCACCGGTATTAATTTTTCTCCATGTCAAATATAATTTTTTTTCTCGTTTCCTACAGATTCTTCTCACCTGTCTCTGTCTCTATGCTGTTTAAACATGCCGTAGGTTCATAAGAATGTTCAAAATCATGAAAATGTCCTTTACAAATATAACAGTTGCAATAAAAGGATATTTCTAACTCAACTTGTTCACTCATGTTATTACACTGCTAACTAAAAACTTACTGAATTCTATTCACAGACTAATAAAACTATAGCAAAAATCCTTTCCTTATATTCACTCCGCCGCTAATATGTAAGCAAGCCCTTTGATTGGCTGAGAAGGAAACACGTGATCTAACTGTTTCCTGGAAACTCATAACATTCGCTGAGAGCGTGCCCAGAACAACAACAACAACAAATACTGTTTCCTATTTCTGGAAACCTTGACATTCGCTGAGAGCGTGCCTAAAACAACAACAACAACAAATACTGTTTCCTATTTCTGGACACCATGACATTCACTGAGAGCGTGCACTTACAACAACAACAACAGCATTGACTTTGATATTTGCCTCGAGCTTACAACAACAACAAATACTGTTTCCTGGATCATGACATTTGCCTCGAGCTTACAACAACAACAAATACTATTTCTGGATCATAACATTCTTCCCTAGCTGGCACTTGTCCAAAAACAACAACAAAAAATACTCTTTCCAGGATCATAACATTCTCCCCTAGCGGGCACTTGGCCAAAACAATAACAATAAATCGACCTTGGAGAAAGAGGTCATTGACTCTGTCCCCATTAAACTATGTAAAAAAGTTCAACAACAACATCGACCTTGGAAAAAAGAGGTCATTGAACCCATTAACCAAGTGTTCTCCCTAGGGACTCTATGCCCATATTAGGTGTTAAAAAAGTTGTAGGCGGCAGCAGGGGTGAATCGTGGGAGTCAATAAGGCCTTTCTACTTACGAAATTTCACTACTGAATTTTCCAGTAATAAAAAAAAAAATTATTTCAGAGCAGAATTAGAAGGTTTTCACTTTTTCTATATTGAAAAGACCCTTTGTCAAGTCTTAAGCAAGCACAAAATATGGGTTAAGCCCTTCTATTCTCTCAAATGTTCTTAACTGAGAGATTAATACATAACTAATACTGTAAAAAATTGGTTGTTCAGTGTTTAATTTCAATCTGAATAGTGTACACGGAATAATCCATTTAAAATAAAGAACTATTCTGCTTTGTTGCAACTTTCTTTGTCCTTTCTGGTAACGAGGAATGCTGACCTAGTTTATTCAGGTACATGAATCCTCCAATAGGCTCTTTTATGGACTCTTTAGGTATAGGTTTATTTGAATTTTCCATTCTTTTTTGATGGAGTTGCATGGCTTGCTTCTTTTTTTTCTTCAGCAATGCTGTTATGTCTTCAATTATCTCCTTAAATAGAAATGATTTGCCTTGAAAATTTTGAATGAAAATTCTGTGCAAATTTTGAATGAAAATTCTGTGCAAGCGGAATAAAAACACAATTGAAAAATTAAAATGAAAAAGAAAAAAAATTAATACTGTTTTTGATACATTTACTTGACTGATTATGAATAAATAAATTGTTGGGCGTGTAATAAGAATTTAAGCTCGAAAAATAACTAACAATAATAAGTCTTCTCATGCTAAAAATAACATTATTAGCAGTCATGTTAAAATTACTGCAAATTAATAGGGATCTCCATACGGAGAGTCAAGGGCATGGGCTATATAATAATTTGTTCTCCAAATCATTGCCCGCCTGAAACTACGTCATTACTTTCAAGGTTATTTTTAAAAATAGAATTAGTTATGAATACATTATTTTTTGGTCATAGAATAAGATTTTGAGCACTTAGTGTCTAGCTTTTCTTATATAGAGTTATTTCTTAGCAAATGACTTACTTTCAGTTTGCATGACTTAATTTCTTATGTCTTTCTTAACTTACTTATTGTAATAATACAATTTTGTTGATATAAATCAACTTCAGCAAAATAAAAATAAAAAAAATACTATTTCAGGTGAATTTTTCCAGGATAAGGTTTATCTTAGCCTTAAGACGAAAAACGCGCCAAATCTAATGAACTAGCATTGCTTATTTTTAGCACCTTAGTAACATAGACGAAAATGTAGCATTTCCCTTGAAAATTTTGAATAAAAATTTTGAAAAAACTGTGCATGCAGAATAAAAAAAATTATAAATTAAAATGAAAAAGGAGAAATTACTACCGTTTTTGGCAAATTTTCTTCTGGCAAAAGGTCATTTAGTAATTGTTGAACAATTACTTCATCGAGCTGTTCATGGTAGTTCTGAAATAAAGTTTAAATTTATGTCTTTTCAGTTGATGCATTACTAGGTGGTTTCAATTAGTAATTTATGCACAACACATTGCAAAGAAATAAAGTTACAATTCTATTTCTAAAATAAATTTAAACGTTTCAGTATATGTGATTTTGGACAAAAGTTGCATTAGTGTATTAATGATATTCAATTGACGCTCTGATTATGATTAATGATTATATATATTGTATCTGATATTGGAAGTCTAGTCTGTTACTTTAATGCTTTAAAAAGGGTGTTTTTTTTTCAAGTCTTTACTTAGCAGCGCTATTGCCCTGCCTATGATTAAGAAAAATAAATGATTACACTAATGTTTCGCAAATTGCGTAATACTGTAATAATAAATTAATTTTTTAATGAAATTTAAGCTTTTTATTTTAAACCAAATAGTATTTTCATCGTTTCGGCTTAAAACTCGTACTGTTAATTGGATTAACATTTATACAAATTCATATTTTTAAGAATTCATCTAGCTGCAATGCTGTTTCAAAAATACTGCTAACATTTATACAAATTAATATTTCTAAGAATTTATTTAACTACAATGACGGACAAAAGGTCATAATAATTTTCAATACATTTTTGAGGTTAGGTAGACATTCTCTGCTACTATTAGCAAATCACTGCCGATCAAGCCCTCTAGGACCAACACAGGGACTGCACCAAACAGGGAGCTATCCCAAAAATATTGAAATGATACCATTAGAGGAGAACCCTCGAATTGACCAAATCGGCCGGATGGGAGCTAAGTAAGTAATAGTCTGGAGAAAAGCTATTTAGCTGAAAATTAGAGAGAAGCGTGACAATATTCATCAGTAATATCATATGTGCATCGTAACATACATATACTTACATTTGAGTATGACATTTTGGCCTATTAATATATCAATGCTAGCTGTCTGTGAACCAAAAATTGACTGGAGAGATTCCATTGTAGATCAATAATTCAAGTTTTATAACAGAATAAAATGAATTTTTGATTAGTTGTGAAAGAATTGTCTTTCAAACATTTTTCTGATCTTTTTGTGGTTGACATAAAAACTGGGATCAAGGAAGTAATTTAAAATTCTAGGCCAATTTAAATATCGATTTTAATTAATTTACTTTAATTTTCAATTTATTTCATTTAAATTGTATTTATTATTGTTATTTTTTTCTCTTTTTTTACCAGAATGAATAAAAAACGAACAGAAATTAAATAGACAAGATATTAGATATGGCCGTATTAGAAACATTCAGAAATAAATATGTTAATTATGATTTTAAAATTTACTTTTTTTTTACTAATTAAAAATTCATGGCTTATTTAGATATCAGCTGTTATTATATATCAAATATCTGCATGTCGTAGGATTAAAGGACTAGAATGGCTTTTGAGTCTTCGACGGAAAGTTAATACAAAAGACAAGGCAAACGGGGGTTAATGCTAAACCCTATGCTTTCTAAAAGCCAGAATATAATTATTACTTTATTGATAACATTTTTTTTAAATGTTTTCACTTTTATAACTTTAAGAAGTCAAAAATTAGCTAAGATTTTAAGGAATAAATATCGTCATATCTATAGAAAATACATCTAAGAGAAATTTAAGGGCAAGGATTAAGATAAGGGCAAGGATTGTAAGATATGCCCAGGAGGTATTTAAGGTTTTATGGAAGGATGGTTGTTTAACTTTAGAAGAGGTTCAGTCTTTCTCCCTGAAAAAGACTATGTCACTATAAAACGAACAGAAATTAATTAAAAACACTTTTTCCACAAAATAAGTTTTTCCAAAAAAATAAAGAACCTCATTAAACTAAAAATGAACAAAAACTCGGGGGCGTAAATTTTCCCGGAGCACAATATATCCAGTATGGACCTTAATTTCGCTCCGAAGTGCGAAATAAGGTAATTAAGGTAAATTATGTACCAAGCATACAACCACCACAAATCAGTATCAATAAATAAATGAAACCCAAAACAAACAGAAATTAAAATACGTCAAACTAAAAACGAGCAGAAATTAATCTGAGTAGGGTTCTAAACCCTATGCTTACTAAAAGCCAGAATGTAATTTGTACTTTACTAAAAACAATTTCAAATGTTTTCACTTTTATAACCTTAAAAAAAAAATTAATTAAAATTTTAAGGAATAAATATCAGCATATGTACATTAAACTAACAATGCATATATTTTCAGTAAATTCATTTGAATTTTTACAAATTCTTTACTGAAAACGTTTGACACCAAGAGCTCAAAATCTTACTCTATGGCCAAAAAAAAGTATTCATAATTAATTCTATTTCTAAAAATAACCTTGAAAGCAGTGGTGTTGTTTCAGACGGGCAATAATTTGGAGGAAAAATGATTCTAAAGCCCATGCTCTTGACTTTTCGGATAGAGATCCCTCTTGCCCCCCTTCCCAATAAAAGGTTTCAACTTTGTTTTAACAGAGCTCCGATTCAACTTTGTAATTCCCAGTAATTTTAATTTTTAACATGAGAAGAATTATTATTGTAAGTTAGTTATCTTTCGAGCTTAAATTCTTATTACACGCCCACCAACGTACATATTTATACTCAGTCAAAAATGGTATTAATTTTTTTTTCATTTTCGTTTTAATTTCTCAATTAAAATGAAATTTCTTTATTCCGCATTCACAGAATTTTCATTCAAAATTTTCAAAGCAAATGGTACATTTTCGTCTAAATTACTACGGTGCAAAAAATAATCAAAGCAGGTTTATTAGATTCGGCTTGTTTTTTGTCTATAAAATTTTAGACATTAATAATTTGATGAGTCCATAGACAATCTATCCTTCAGAAATGCTTTAATTATTTGGGCTATTATCAATAGGTTTAGGTGTTTCCTCTTGGAAAATCCTCCAACCCCGTTAAAAATATTCTCTGAGGAAAATTACCCCCTTCCCGAGTCATAGTTGAAAATAATTTTTTAAAATTTAATTTCCAATTTTTTTTTAAATTCATGCCCAGGCTTAACCAAGACATGATGTAACCAAGACTTAATTTAAGTAGGGTTCTAATTCCTATGCTTTCTAAGACACAGAATATAATTTGTACTTTACAGAAAAAAATACAAATGAATTAACTGAAAAAAATTTGTACTGTCAGTTTAATTTACATATACTGATATTCATTTCATAAAATTTGAACTAATTCTTGATGTCTTAAATTTGTAAAAGTGAAAACATCAAAAAGAATTTTTTTTAAAAGAATTGCTATATAAGAATTAAAAAGAATTGCTATATCAAAATGTTGATCGGTAGTTTTTGGGGAAATGATGGGTATGGGGGGAGGACATTCGCCCTCCGATCGCTTTTGACTATTAGTAAGGGCACTAGCCCTCTCAATTCCCGATAATAAAAACCTTATATGCTCCCAGGGCATAACTTACAACCCTTGCCCTGAGGGTTGTGGAGGGGTCTTGATCCTCAAAGACCTAATTTCAAGAACTTGAAACTACGTTAAACAAAATGGCCATCTCCAAATTTTGATTGAATGTGTCTGGGGAAATGGTGGGTGTGAGAAGGGAGATAGTTACCTTTCAATCATTTTCGACTATTAAAAAGGGTACTAGCCCTTTCATTTTCAAATCGAATGAGCCGTTTTTTAAGTTTTTGCAACAAAGCCTTCTATAAAAACATCATATGCCCCCAGGGCATAGCTTACAACCCTTACCCTGAGGGATGTGGGGGGGGGGTTAATCTCAAAAGACCTAATTTCCAAAACTTTCAACTACGTTAAAAAAATGGCTGTCAAAAAATTTTTATTGGATATGTTTGGAGAAATGGTGGGCATGAGAGGGGGGAGGAGTTTCCCTTAAATCACTTTCGACTATTAAAAAGGGCACTAGCCCTTTGAATTTTCAGTCGAATCCACCCTTTTTCAAGTTTCTACGACAAAGCTTTCAATAAAAAACCGTATATGCCCCCAGGGCATAACTTATAATCCTTGCCCTGAGGACTCTGAGGGGTTTATCATCCTCAAATACCTAATTTTCAGAACTTTCAACTGCATTAAACAAACACAACAAAATAATGGTTATTAAAGAATTGAAAAAAATTCAAATGAATTTACGGAAAAAAATATGCATTGTCAGTTTAATGTACATATGCTGATATTTATTCCTTAACATTTTAATTAATTTTTGATTTCTTAAGGTTATAAAAGTTTAAACATAAAAAAAAAATATTTTGAGCGAAGTACAAATTATATTCTGGCTTTTAGAAAGCATAGGGTTTAGAACCCTACTCAGATTAATTTCTGCTCGTTTTGAGTTTGACATATTTTAATTTCTTTTTGTTTTGGGTTTCATTTATTTATTGATACTGATTTGTGGTAGTTGTATGCTTGTTAGATTATTTTATTCTATTTTTGTTCATTAAACTGACCATACACATTTTTTTTCAGTAAATTTATTTGAACTTTTTTCAGTAAAGTACAAATTATTTTCTGGCTTTTAGAAAGCATGGGGTTTAGAACCCTACTCATATTAATTTCTGCTCGTTTTGAGTTTGACTTATTTTAAATTTTGTTTGTCTTGGGTTATCATTTATTATTGCTACTTGTTTGTGGCAGTTGTATGCTTGGTACATCATTTGATTCAATTTTTGTTCATTTTTGGTTTAATGGTGTTCTTTAATTTTTTTTGAAAAACTTATTTTTCGGAAAAAGTTTTTTTAATTAATTACACAAAGGTCCGATGTAGTTCATCATAAATGGTGTTTATCAGTACAGCTTTTTATATAATTATCCATTATTATGTAAAATGCAGCACTACACCATTTCGTTTTTCGATGTCGTGGCTGTACTTACAATGAATTTTTCAACATTTTTGTAAACAATCCTCGCTTGAATGACTTCCTAGTGAAAAATATACTTTCTTACCTGTATAATATTGATTTCAGTTCCCTACGAATAAAATATTCTAAAAATGTTTATAAATTTATTTATTAATAAAAAATGTATATATACATAAAAAGTGGCTTTTTTCTCCTTTTTAAATTTCTTTGTCTACGTATAGGTTACTGTAGAGTACAACTAATGGTGGTAGATTATCTCAATTCACTGTATATTGATCTTAATGTGTAAGGTCAGGGTCACATTTTCTACAGTACAATGTAACTTCACTCTTATTGTATCTCTTTGTGAAGTCAATGATACTATTTTCATTCATATTGTAAAATTCACGTGTTTCAATTTGCTTATTTGAAGCAATATCACATATAGTGTTTTCAAATAACGAGTCACTTTCTGTAACAGTCGAATAAAAATCAGTAGGTTTATAATCATAGTAGCTATTGTCTCCGCAACGATGATGTAGAGACTAAATTCTTTTGTTATTTCAACAGTTGAAGCGTAGACCTCATTATTCCTCCCAAAACAAATTAAAACCACGACGACACCAGTCACTTAGAAATAAACTAAAATATCGTTTAGGATTCCCTCCAATCATACCTGGATAGGTAATCACCCATTAGCCATATTTATCATAGTGACAACTGGCGCATAGGAAACCTCTTGTGTGAGAGTCACAAATCTCTTCAAGACAGGAATTACAGTCTTTAATTTGTACTGCATACCCTCTATGCAATTTACACGGGTTGAATAATCTACACTTTTCATTATACTCGTCATTAATTGTACATTTCTCACATGATGACCAGCTACCCCGTGTATACATGAATAGTGGACAAGTATAGAAGATTTTTTCTGTATTGACTCTCTCACCGCCAAAATGAAACTGACTTACGATTGATAAAGAGAGTATTCTTTTCTATTCGTAAAGAGAGAGGAGTAAGCGAGTTCTACTTATATATTGAAGAATGGTTACCTACTAAATAGATCTAACAAGAAAAACATTTTCGATTTAGAAACATTTTTATTACATAAGTACAACAATATATCAGTCATTTTTCACTTACTCATTCACCTTATTATCCACAATATATTTCTCTCTTTCATCTAAAGCAGCTTGAAGTCTATGTATATGCATTATATTAAGTTTTGCAGGAAAACATAACCGCTCCTTCAACTTGAATTTGATCAATGATATCACATATTTTGCATACATATCATGTCATTCAAGGCTTAGTCGAGATCCTCTTATAATTTCTAGTGCTACATTTGGTGCTCTTATCTTTGTATCATTGCTACTGCTAGCTCCACTATCAACTTCTAATAGTGTAAACAAACCACTCATTTTTGCTCATATATATTGTCAAATAAAAACTTTATGATAAGGAGTATATTCAAAGTGCTCTATCTCTGAATTCCACTTTCTTACTAATACGGATTACATTATAAATTCAGCCTTATATTGGATCTGGTTGCTACGGTTGGTTGCTAGGGCCTCATGGCTATATACAAATGAGATTCTCACGGAAATATGCAAAGGAGATGTATTCTCGTCGGTTTCATCTGACATTTAAGTAGGGAAAGCCTCAGGTGTAGAGTCTGTAGCATAGGCAACCTATAGTGTCCAAATAAGGGTGTATCTAATTTAGAATTGGCAAAATTTAGAGCCCAAATAAGGGTGTAAGCCCTGTATTGCATACAAACATACTACTAACGCATAATTACTGAACCTTTTAACAATGCTAAAATAAATTGATGTCTCAAAACATTGTTGAAATGTTCGTTTTGGGGAAATGAAGGGAGTGAGGGGGTAGGACTGCTGTCAAATCACTTTGGCTTTTAAAAAGAGTACTACAACTTCCAATGTAAAATATACTGAGACCCATCTGAATTAAATATGACCACCTATTCCATAAAAACCGTATATATCCACAGGGAAAATTTTGAAGCTCTTGTCCTGGGTCTCTGGGGGGTCTTTTCAGCCAGTGAAGCATTGTTATATATTCTTTGGACTATTTTAAACAAAATTGCCAGCGCACGATTACAATCAGATGCGTTTTGTGAGATGAAGGATAATTGAGGGGAGGAGGGCAGTTGACATGTATCACATTTGACTCTTGCAAGGGAACTATAACTTCTAATTTCAACCAAATGAGCCACCTCTAAAAATTATACATTCATCCCTTCCATAAGAACCTTAAATGCCCCAGGGGCTTAACTTATAACCCTCAACCTTAGACTCTGGGGGTTGGTATCAACCCCAAAAGCCATTTTATGTGATCTTTAGACTATTTTGAATAAAAGGACTGTCTCAAAACTTCTATTAAAATTATCTTGGGACAACACAACGTTTGTATGTGGGCGAGGGGGGTGGCTGCGCTCTGGACACTCTGACTCGGGGAAGGTTGGCCAATCCAAAGCATATACGACCACCCTTTTTATAAGAGCCTTAGGATGCCCCCAGGTGTGTGTGTAATTTTTTGTGTGTGTGTGTAAGTTTTGTGTGTGTGTAAGTTTTTGTGTGTGTGTGTGTGTGTGTCAGTTTTTGAGTGTGTTTTAGTTTTTGTGTGTGTGTATGTTTTTTTTGTGTGTGTAACTTTATGTTTTTTTGTGTTAGTTTTTTTGTGTGTGTGTGCGTTATTTTTTGTGTGTGTGTAAGTTTTTGTGTGTGTGTGTGTGTAAGTTTTTGTGTGTGTGTAATCTTTTTTTGTGTGTGTAAGTTTTGTGTGTGTGTTTATATTTTTGTGTGTGTGTGAGTTTTTGTGTGTGTAAGTTTTTGTGTGTTTGTCTGTTTTTATTTGTTTTTTTGATTGTTTGTGTTTGTTAGTTTTTTTGTGTGTCTTTTAATTTTTGTGTGTTTGAAATTTTTTGTGTGTTTGTGTATTTTTTTGTGTGTGTGTAAGTTTTTGTGTGTGTGTATTTTTGTTTGTGTGTGTGTAATATTTTGTTTGTGTTTAATTTTTTGTTTGAGTTTGAGTTTTTTTGTTTGTTTTATTTTATATGTGTGTGTAAGTTTTTTTTTTTTTTTAATTTTTGTGTGTGTGTGTGTTGGTTTTTGTTTGTGTGTTTGTTTGTGTGTGTGTGTGTGTGTGTCTGTTAGTGTGTGTGTGTGTTTGATTTTTTGATTGTTTGTAAGTTTTTTTTTTGTTTTTAATTTTTTGTTTGTTTGTAAGTTTTTTTTTTGTGTGTGTAAGTTTTTTTTTTTGTGTGTGTGTGTGTAAGTTATTGTGTGTCTGTAAGTTTTTATTCAGAATCGAAGTTGAACTTTTCTTCACTTCTTTGAGAAAAGAGAAAATTAAGAATCGAAGTTGAACTTTTCTTCTTCCGGGGAAATATTTGGAACACTTCAACTTGTAAAATGGGTTAAGGAGGGACATTAAGAAAGGAACATGCTCTGAAATGCCTTTTGAAAATATTGCTTGGTGTTGAGGTATCCAAAAAGCTGTAAAATAAAGCTGTGGGTGAGAAGGATGGGTACTTCAAGTTGGAAAATGGGTTTAGAAGGGACCTTAAGAAAAGAAGTTTTTCTGAAATGCCTTTTGAAAGGTATTGCTTGGTGTTGAGGTATCCAAGAAGATGTAAAGTAAAGTTGTGGGTGAAAAGGATGGGTACTTCAAGTTGGAAAATGGGTTTATAAGGGACATTAAGAAAAAAAATTGCTCTGAAATGCCTTGTGAAAAGTATTGCTTGTTGTTGAGGTATCCAAAAAGCTGTAAAGTAGAGTTGTGGGTGAGAAGGATGGGTACTTCAAGTTGGAAAATGGGTTTAGAAGGGACATTACGTAAAGAACTTGCTCTGAAATGTCTTTTGAAATGTATTTCTTGGTGTTGAGGCATCCAAATAGCTTTAAAGTAAAGTTGTGGGTGAAAAGGATGGGTACTTGAAGTTGGAAAATGGGTTTAGAAGGGACATTAAGAAAGGAACTTGCTCTGAAATGCCTTTTGAAAAGTATTTCTGGGTGTTGAGTTATCCAAAAAGCTGAAAAGTATAGTTGTGAGTGAAAAGCTTGGCTGCTTCAACTTGTAAAATGGGTTTAGGAGGGACATTACGAAATGAAATTGCTCTGAAATACCTTTTGAAAAGTATTGCTTTGTGTTGAGGTATCCAAAAAGCTGTAAAGTATAGTTATGGGTGAAAAGGATGGGTACTTCAAGTTGTAAAATGGGTTTAGGAGGGACATTAAGAAAAGAAGTTGCTCTGAAATGCCTTTTGAAAGGTATTGCTTGGTGTTGTGGTATCCAAAAAGCTGTAAAGTAAAGTTGTGGGTGAAAAGGATGGGTACTTCAACTTGTAAAATGGGTTTAGGAGGGACATTAAGAAAGGAACTTGCTCTGAAATGTCTTTTGAAAAGTATTTCTTGGTGTTGTGGTATCCAAAAAGCTGTAAAGTAAAGTTGTGGGTGAAAAGGATGGGTACTTCAAGTTGGAAAATGGGTTTAGAAGGGGCATTAAGAAAGGAACTTGTTCTGAAATGCCTTTTGAAGAAAATTGCTTGGTGTTGAGGTATCCAAAAAGCTGTAAAGTAAAGTTGTGGGTGAGAAGAATGGGTACTTCAAGTTAGAAAATGGGTTTAGAATGGACATTAAGAAAGGAAATTGCTCTGAAATGCCTTTTGAAAGGTATTGCCTGTTGTTGGAGAATTCAAAAAGCTGTAAAGTAAAGTTGTGGGTGTAACGGATTGGTACTTCAACTTGTAAAATGGGTTTAGGAGGGACATTAGGAAAGGAACTTGCTCTGAAATGTCCTTTGAAAAGTATTGCTTGATGCTGGGGGTGTGCAAAAAGTCGTAAAGTAAAGTTGTGTGTAAAAAGGTTAACTACTTCAATTTGTATAATGGGTTTAGGAAGGACATTAGGAAAAAAAACTTGTTCTGAAAAAATATGATAAAGCCTTTGGAAAGTATTGCTTGATGTTTGGGTGTGGAAAAAAGTCGTAAAGTAAAGTTGTGGGGAAAAAGATGGGTACTTCAAGTTGGAAAATGGGTATAGAAGGGACATTAAGAAAGGAACTTGCTCTGAAATGTCTTTTGAAAAGTATTGCTTGGTGTTGTGGTATTCGAAAAGCCTTATAGTAAAGTTGTGGGGGAAAAGAAGAGTACTTCAACTTGTAAAATTGGTTTAGGAAGGACATTACGTAAAGAACTTGTTCTGAAAAGATATAATAAAGCCATTGGAAAGTATTGCTTGATGTTGGGGTATGCAAAAAGTCGTAAAGTAAAGTCGTGGGTGAAAATAATGGGTACTTCAAGTTGGAAAATGGGTTTAGGAAGGATATTAAGAGAAGAACCTGTCCTGAAATGCCTTTGAAAAGTATTGCTTGATGCTGTGGGTGTGCAAAAAGTCGTAAAGTAAAGTTATGGGGAAAAGTATGGGGAATTATAGGAAGCCCCCGGTCCCCAAAGGTCCCCCGGGCTCCCAAAGGGCCCCCACCGTCCCAAAGGCCCCTGAGCCCCCATTCTTTAATACTTTTTTAAGGCTTGATTATATCTTTTCAGAAAAAGTTATTTTCTTAATGTCAATCCTAAACCCATTTTACAAGTTGAAATGGGCGAAAGCGTTTTAGACATTTTAGGGAATTATTTCGGCGAAACAGTTAGAGACATTTTAAAAGATGATTTTAGAAGATGTTTTAGAAGAGGATTTGAGGGTGAAACTCTGTGGTCGTTATAATACACAAGTTCCATTTGAACAGTGTCGTGAGGTCCCGACCCCAGCTCCACAGGGTTTAGATCCCCCGACGCCCACCCCCAAGGGCGCCGCTACCCCTACCCTCACCGCGAAGACAGTCCCTCGTCCCCCAAGGGTTCCTGGGCGCCCAAAGGGCCCCACCGTCCCAGAGACTCCTGAACCCCCAATTTGTTAATACTTTTTTAAGGCTTTATTATATCTTTTCAGAACAAGTTATTTTCTTAATGACCATCCTAAACCCATTTTACAAGTTGAAATGGGCGAAACCGTTTTAGACATTTTAGGGAATTATTTCGGCGAAACAGTGAGAGACATTTTAAAAGATGATTTTAGAAGATGTTTTAGAAGAGGATTTGACGGTGAAACTCTGTGGTCGTTATAATACACAAGTTCCATTGAACAGTGTCGTGAGGTCACTACCCCAACCCCAAAGGGCTCAGATCCCCCTACCCCAGCCCCAAAGGGCTCCGATCCCCCGACCCCAGCCCGAAAGAAGCCCCCGGTCCCCAAAAGTCCCCCAGGCTCCCAAAGGGCCCCCGGCGTCCCAAAGGCCCCTGAGCCCCCATTTTTTAATATTTTTTAAGGCTTTATTATATATTTTCAGAACAAGTTATTTTCTTAATGTCATTCATAAACCAATTTTACAAGTTGAAGTAGCCATCTTTTTCACCATAA